>NC_052618.1:7328355-7589241 GCF_016545825.1 Eucalyptus grandis
ATGGTTGAAAATGGGAAACAGTGCATGCGGCAAGCGGACTGACGGATCGTCGATCGGTTTCTTTCGCCAAGATACGGGTCGACCGGCTCCGTTCGTTGAGTGTCCACGTCCTTCTGAACAGTTTGGGCCTTTTGAGCATGATGGTGAGTGGCACGAAGGCTAATTCTCATGGGAAGACAACGAACAACTCAAGTTTTCGAAGAAAGGTCAGCCGGAGTAGAAGCAAGAAGAAGAGAAAATAAGGGAGAGAGAGGGTCCGGTCGAAATGGGCTGAAGAGGGAGAGAGAGAGAGTGAAGCAAGGGCTAGTGTCACACCCCCATTAAGGCCATAAAGTTTGCCCCAAGTCCCCATGCAAAGTGACATCATCTTCTCTCTCTTCCTTTGCCTTTATCCACTTGCTTTTAGGGGCAAAATAGTCATTTCCACCTTGCACAAACTCCCAATCGAAATTGATGGGCAGACCTAAGAAATGAGCTTGGAAATGAATAGTAACGGGCTCGGGAATTGGTTGGGCTCAAATGGGCTTGGAAGAAAAAAATAGTTAATTGGACCCAATGGGCTCACTTGCTTGTTTTGGGCCTACCATGGCTATCCCACCTTAGGCCTAAGGCCCACGCTTGCCTAGCCCGGTCCACATCTTCATGGGCTCATTTGCTCGGTTCGAAAATCCCTTGTTGAAATGCTCGGCTTAACTGGCACTATCGATCGTTGAAGTAGCATCGTCCAAAGTCCGTCCCGGATGTTCCCGATAATTCAAAGTCCAATCTTAAGTTTTCTTGCCATGTGAATTTCGTCCTAATGCCATGTCACGCTCCGAACCCCAAGTGCGTGCCCATCCCTCTCTAGTCAATAATATTTTGCGACTTCCCAAGACGAGTTACCGACCCTTTCATTTTATTGCACATGCGGAAGCAAAAATAACTTCCCTAACAGCAACCATTCGAGATAGAAAAGCAGGACAACAGATGCACAACAAACATGCGTTTATATTCACATAGAGTCATGTAATGTCTAGGACTAAAAGACAACAAAAACTAGCTTTTCAGAAAAAAGCGGTCCTAACCGACCTACGCTTCAGATCACCTCCCCTCAGCTCCAGGTCCTCCACTCAACAATCCTAAAAAATTTAAGCCCACGATGGGGTGAGATATAAATCTCAGCGAGTTCGCATGCTAAACCCTGATTAAGAGGGAAATACGTCCAGAAGCATCCTAATCACATGATCATACAAGCACAGAGGCTTACCTTAGTCTCAGATCCACCCTGCAGGTCAATACAATTTAAATACTCAATTAAACAATTCAATTCAAATCCACCATCAATCAGTCGATTCATTCGACTCCATGTCATCAATGTCATCCATAAATTCTGTCGATTCGAACACTGCTCGTCTAAACTGAAATAGATATACTTATATATCATTGCTCCCTAGAGCTGATGTCTAAAATTTGCTCACCGAAGCTACTAGATCAAATAATGCTTACCGAAACTGCCAGATGACATGTGCTCGCCGAAGCTGATATCTAAAGTGCTCACCGAAGCTGCTAAAGCATTATTGCTTGCCATTGCTCACCAAAGCTGCTAGAGATCTTTAATGATATTAATGCTCCCGGAAGCTATTATAGATCTATATTGCTCACCTAAGCTGATCACTGCTCACCTAAGCTGAAATGGTACCTAAAACCCACTCTCACTGTCAACATCCGACACCCGGTATTTTCTAATTAAAATACTTATATATCACAATCATCATTCAATTCAACAATACATCATTCAATTGCAAAAACTAAACACACCATTGAAATTAGCACAAAATTCCGGTCACCGGTTATTCCAACCTAATTTTCGAAAAAATAATTAATAATTAATTAATTTTGAAAATTAATTAAATAAATCAATTTAATTTCTAAAAATACTAACTTAGGCCAAAATCACTAAATTAAAAATCAATACGGACCTGGAAAATTCCCGAATCATTCTAGATAAATGGCACATCTTATTAGGCCTTGATTAATTTAATCTAACCACCTAACATGCACAACTAACTAATTAAATCACTAATTTAATCTAACTAACCACTTAATTCCTAATTAAATTAAACTAAACACCCCTTAGACGTCATTAGCCTACTAAAAAGGTTTTAGTGCATAAACTCACTGATTTATTGCGGAAACCGATTCACTACGACGACAACGCGATGGCGGTCGAAATCCAAATTTTCGGCGGCGTCGGCAAACATTCGGGCCGGGCCTAAAGGCTCGCAAGCCCACAGAAAATTCTGGGCTTGGCTGCAGGCTGGGCCTGCTTCGCGGGCCCAATAACTCAATTGATGGGCTGCTTCTTAGCTGAAATGTGGGCTGAAAAACCGAACTGAGCTGGAAGTTTCACTGGGTTGAACTTGGGCTGAAATCCAATGGGCTGAAAATGAATTCGCGGGCCACAGTTTGGCTTCGAATGAGCTCAATGCTGAGCTTGTGGGCTGATCTGGGCTTGATGGAGAGTTGGGCCGGATTTGCTGGCTTTGGGGCTGCCGGGCTGAGATGAAGCGGCAAGGGCTGCTGTTGGGCCAAGACAAGCGGACGTCGTTGCTGCTGAAAGGAGAAGACGTGGACGTGAGGCTTGGATGAGGCAGCTGCGCAGGAGCTGCGGGTAGAAGCGGAGATGCACGGCAACTTCGTTGGAGAGAAAAACGGTGGAAGTTGCTGTTGAACGTCACGGATGAAGGGACGCGTGGGCTGAGGGCGGTGGAGAACCGACGTTGGTGGAGCAGGGGAGGTCTTCGGTGGAAAGAAGCAGCTTGGTCTCTACAGGTCGTGGGGCGCACGAAGAGGAGTAGCACACGGTTGGGGCGTTGAAGACACGTGGACACGAAGTCAACAAACCAATTTTCGTTGGACTCTTTCGTTGACTGGGCATAGGGATTCGGCCATTGGTGGGCAGAGAACGTGGGCTGAAGGTGGTGCTGGCTTGGTGAGAAGAAACAGAGGAAAATGAAAAGCAAAGCAGAACTGAAGATGATGGAGAAGAGCTGAGGCGTGCGGTCTTCGAATTCTAAGGGAAACGGTCGCAGATATAGGTGGAGAGAGAGAGACAAACACGGACGAGGGGAAGGCAGCTGGATTCAATGGCTCAAGAAGATTAGGACAAGCTTAAAGTCAACAATTCTATCTCTTTAATTAAACATATGTCCCCTAATACTTTCCAACTTATAATTTCTCTAAATTAACCAATTTTGAAGCCCAAAATTGCTGCCCCTTGCAAAGCTCCGAATTTTCATTTTTTTGTCTTAAATTTCCTCATTCAATTCCCCAAATTGAGGTCCAATTTTGATGAAGAAAAATCGTAAACAATTTTCCATAATCCCCCGACACTCAAAAGCTCGGCTTGGAAGTCCCAATTTCTATCGATTTAGCCCATTTTAATTTCCGTTAATTTTTCCGTGACGTCCGAACGATTTTCCGTAAAAATCTCGGAATCTCTGAAAAATTTTCAGAGGATGAGTCGACGTTCCTAAAATAGATCGTGACACCACAAAACTTTCAATTTTTGAAATCGGGTTCAAATTCTTGGTTAATTTTAATCCGGCACTCTTTTAGCATGACACGATCTACTGGGTAACTTTTAGGAATTTTTTGTGCAATTGACCCGTGATCGATTAATTTTGAGTCACAATGTATATCTTCGACACATTGGTGACTCTTGGTTGTCGTGAAAATCTCGAGGTTTCAATTACGGCTACCGGGTATCAAAACGATAGAAAAATCGGTCTAGTGCCGATCGACGAGTGTTTTGCAATCAAGTGGAATCACCCACACTCTGATCACATATCTCAGTTGAATCGACTTATCTCATATCTTTGATCAATTTCGACAGTGCCGTAATAACCCTTGTAGACCAACACGATCGAGTAGTCGATTCTTGATCGAATTTTCAAGTCTATTGCATTTATATTCCTTAATTGTTTCCCCAGATAATCCAGTTATCTCGTGAGTGATCAGCTCAGAGAATAGCACTATTAGCACGTCGACGAAAGGCCCAATTTATTTAATCGAAAACAAAATTTGAAAATTCAGGTTGCCACATACCATTTTGGGTACAACTCAGATTGACAGGCGGTTTTGAGGATTCACGCGTAACTGACTCGTGCCAAACCACGTTCAAGACATCTCGATATATGGACGTCATTGACTACATGAAATTGCGGAGGATAAATTCTTATTTCAAAGTACACGATTACTGAGAATCGACATAGGGTCGTTCGTGGGCTCGATAACAGTAAATGGAATCACATGTCGTTCCGTTATATTCTGTTCGTGAATCAACTTCTAGACGTCCCTAGAATCAGCCTGCCTATCTACAGGATCGTCCTCACACAAGTCTCACAATCAAGTCGTTTTCCCAGATCAAGTTCTTTAGTCATACGAATTTTTTCCTCATTAGCCTTTCCCCTCAAGATCAGTATCTCAGAAGTGATCAATTCCAAGTAAGATCAACCAACAATGCATTGACAAAATTCACATTCATTCATCCCTGAGAGGGCTCGAATTTTAGGATGTCACACGTTGGGCTGGTGGCGTGAGGAGAAGATGAAGCTGCTGATGAAGATGTTGGGTGGCCTCGCTGGGCTGGAACGTGTGAGCTGGGCCAAGCGAGAGAAGGAGGGAGCAAATGGGCTGCTTCGGTGGAGTTGGGTTGATGTGGCAGTCAACAAACTGGCTGAAGGAGCACCGCTGAAGGAGTGAAGTCGCGGATGAAGGAGAGAGACAACGTGGGCTGCTTCGGTGGAGATGGGAGTTGGGCCGCGAGTCAACTTCGGGGAGAAGTGTCGCCGGTGATTCACCTGGTGGGGACAAACGCCAGTGGAGTAGCGAAAACCAAAGTGGGTGATGGAGCTTCGCTGGATTCGGTGGAAAGAGGTGGAGTCTTTGAAGAAAGTAAAGAGAAGACAGCAAAGAGGGAGGTAGCTAGCTTGGCGTGCGCAAGAAGAGAGGGAAGAGATAGAGAGACGTCGGCAAAGAGGGGGAAGGAAATGTGCGAAATAGAGAAAGGAAGAGAGAGGGAGAGATGTGCGTGAAATGGATGGATAAGGGAGGGCCCGAAAGTCAAAGGAGAAAAGAGAAATGAAGACTACTACAGAGGTTTGTTGGATGAGGGAGAAGGATCGGCGAAGCTGGCGTGCGAAAGAGAGATCGAAGGAAGGATGGAGAAAAAGTTAAATAAAATATCCCACACTCAACAATTCTTGATCTCACAAGCTTTCATACAAATCCCTTTAATCCCCTAAGCCTTTATGCACATAAAATTCCATAAATAACCAAGTTGGTGCCAAATGTTGCAGCCCCCATACCAACCTCCGAATTTCACTCAATTGGACTTCAATTTCTTCAATGTGATGTCCAATTTTGTTGAGGAAGAAGTCCACATAAAATCCACAATTTCCCTTCACCAAATAGTTCACTTTTGAGGCCAAAAATCCCCTCTATTTGGCCCATCCGAATTTCCTTTTGTTTCCGAATCGTTCAAATTGATTTTCTGTAAAAATCCCGAAATCGACGAAATCTTTTCGAAAGATGAGACGAAGTCCTATAAATGAATTGTGACATACTTGAATATCCGAATCTCGAAACTGAATTCAATTTCGTGGTTAAAATCGACCTGATGCGATTTTAGCACGACCTAATTTACTGGATAGCTTTTAGGAATTTTTAGAGCATTTGACCCGTGGTCGATTATTTTCGAGCCACAACGTACATCTTCGACACATTGGCGACTCTCGGTTGTCGTGAAAATCTCGAAGTTTCAAATACGGGCACAGGGTACATAAATGAAATATTAATTGGTCTAGTGCCGTTCGACAATTTTTTTACAATCACGTGGAATCACCCACACACTAATCACATGCCTATGTCGAATCGACCTATCTCCGATCTCTAATCGATTTTTGACTGCACCGTAATGACCCTTGCAAATTAGCATGGTTGATAAGTTGATTTCAACGGCTTCATCTGATAAAGTAGTTAAGTTGAGAGTAACTAGCTCCAAGAAAAAGGACCATAGACATGGACAAAAGAACGCTTCAAGTACCATAACTTGGCACAAAGGGACACTTAAGTGCCATAACTTACGAAAGTAACATTTAAGTGCCACATTTTAAGAAAAGCGGGACACCTGAGTGCCACCTCCGGCGAAGCCGGCTGAAAATCATACATGGCAATTAAATATTAATATTTCTCGCCGAAGTGGCTTGCCCAAGAGCTGACGCAACTTTAATTCATCCAAAACGATGTTGTTTATATAGTTGGCCAAAATAGAGCTCTTAAATCGACCAAAATGACGTCGTTTTGGCATAATTTGAATTTTAATATAATATAAAAATTAATTAAATTAAATTTAAAATAAATTAATAATATAATTTATATTTATTAAAAAAAATAATGGAGGAGGAGGAGGAAGGCAGCCGGCGGCCGAGGGCTAAGACCTCGCCGCCATCACCGAGAAGGTGAGGGAGGGTCGGCCGGGCCGCCGCCCCTCCCTCCTCCTCCTCCTTCCCTCCCCCCCTTTTTTTTCCTCCTCCTCGGCCACCGCTTGCCTCCCTTCCTCTTCCTTCCCCCTCGCCCGAGATCCGGCGAGGGTCGGGCGAGGTCGATTGCCCTCGCCTAGATTCGGTGAGGGTCGGTAGCCTCGCCCGGCCGGGCCAAGGGTTGGCGCCCGCTAGGGGTCGCCTTAGTGAGCAAAGGGCCCTTGGGCCAACCGGGCGAGGGCCGCAACCCTTACCCTAGATCGGGCGAGGGCTTGTGGGCCCTCACCGCTGGTCGCGGGGTTGTCGGCTCTGGCCAAGGCTCGGCGACCCGTGACCCTCTCCCCTACATCGTGGTTTTTTTTTTTTTTTTTTAATATTTGTATTTTTTTATAAAAATTTAAAATAAATTTAAATTTACATTTAATTAATTTTTATATTAATTTTTTACCACATCGGCACCAAAACGACGTCGTTTTGCACTTGCTTCGTTGGAAAATTGACACTTCAATGTTTTAGCCGATTGGTACTCAAGTGATTTATTTTGCTTCGATTTTGGCACTTAAGTGTCACTTTCATAAATTATGGCACTTAAATATCCTTTTGTGCCAAGTTATGGCACTCAGGGTCCGCGTCTCCATAGGTGCGTCTATGAAATGCCCATTTCAGAAAATTGGAACGGGTTCAAAATTCAAGATGTCACACAATCACTTACTCAAGCCCATTTGGCCGCCATAGGGTCACTAGAAGATTATCAAGAGATAAAGCTTTTTAATGAAGATCTTCTAGTATGCTTTTTCTGCTCTCTACTTTGGCCAAAGAAAAAGTCATTTCATGGACCCCACGGTGTCTGTTTGGTGCTATTACAAGTCAGGTTATGACTAGGAGCATCCAACTTTGAGCAATGAGTATCCACTTTGTCTTCAAATTGTTAACAAAAAGACAATGAGGTGGTGAATGGTTTCGTCTGAAAATCGTCTAAAGGTGTGAACTTGGAAAGAAGTCCATTCCAAAAAGTAGCAATCATTTATCGCTTATCGTTAGGTGTGGAAGCATGATGACAATAATAATGAGAAAATTGTAATACAAACTAGTTAGGATAAGTATATTAGAAGAATCAAAAGTTGTGTATAGTGCTCAATTTAGTGTTAAAAGTTTTTGCCAGCTCACTTAAGTACAAATTCGGAGAAAAAACAATTACTTAAGTACCAACGGCGAGAAATTCTGACCAAATTGATTACTTGTCATTTCTAATTAAAATTATAATATGACTTGGTAAATTTTTAAAAACTCCAATTCACGTGGCATGCTTAGCACTAAAGTAATCGCTTTTTAACAATTATTGGCATTGAAGTGATTACTTTCAACACAATTTGGCACTCAAATAATTACTTTAAATAAAATTTAGCACTTGAATGATCACTATTTACAACTTTTTGACGACGTTGTTTAGGGGTTATATACTGATTAAGCACGTTAGCCAGTCATATAGGATTAAGAAATTAATAAAATATAGCCACATTGGATTTCTGATGACCCAGATCGGACTTGGCACTTCAAAGATCTTTTTTATTTTTAAGTGGCAATTTAGTGATCTTAAAAAACTTTTAGCACTAAAGTGAGCATGTACACAATTTTTGGCATTTCTAACATACTTATCCCCAAACTGGCTTGTACAAACACGCACTCAATTCATTAATCTCTAAGTCAACTTTCTCTTTTTCTCTGTATTTGTGAAGCTCTCTCAGCTTGCACTCCGAGGCTTTCCGATGCCCTATTTACTGGCACTAGTCTACTGCCCAATTGGAGACTATGGCTGCTCCACTTACAGACATGAGGTAAATGTGAAGCCGAAATTCTTGAACAGACATTCATACGTTCAACCACAAAGTCTGAAGCCCACATATTTTGAAATAAATGACTTCAAGAGCTCCTCCTCATCTTCATTTTCTTGTGAAAGCATTTCCTGTATGTCTGCCTACTATTATCCTTATTATTTGCCACACGTTAGCCTAGATAAGTAGAAGTCGATTTCTAAGAAATGTTTCCGTAGCAGACAAGAATTTCCGTAGATAATTTAATGTAAAGATCCCACCCACTTCGTGAAAAAGACTTAAATTAGAAATAAAGTCTATCGCGGACAAAACTTTAGGCCGAAGATTCCGCGAACACATTAATTGACGTGGTCGCTTTGACGTTTTTCCTTTTTCTTTTCAACGCCTGGCAACCAGTGCTTTTCCTCCCATTGACATAAAAATAAAAAGTAGAGGTTCATGGCCTGGATACTCGAAAGGGGCATGGTAAAAACGGATCAGAAAGATATTCAACGAAAGGGCGTGGCAAAAACGGATTAGAAAGATATTCGACGAATGCTTTTTAGTAATGATGGCGATTGTTGTATCATATCCCCAATTCACTTAGGAAGTTGGAACGGTTGATGGAACGGAACTTGTTATGTTCAGGCATTATGATAAGTTGTCTAAATTAAAAAATTGCAAAACCTACAGTATTAGGAACATTTGGGCTAAAAATTAACAAAAAGAAGTGAGAACATGAGTGTCCAATAACTAAATTAATTAAATATGTCTCATATTATAGATCTAAGATAGATGTGAGGAATCTATGTTATTGAATAAATGTAAAGTGGTGCTCCAAAGCAATTTTAATGGATGGCTGACATGGAACACTCTCCATGAGTGACATTTAACTCGACAATCTTTCGAAAAAAATTTCTTATTATTTTCCCAGTTTAATTGAAGTAAATATCTTTAGATTTAGTTGAAGGCCCATATAGTTACTTTCAATATCACGAAGATCTCTTAATCTCATGTCAATCGAGTATACTTCTTTTAGAGTAATTATTTCATCTAATCTAATTTCACAAGTCTTTTCCCCATGCATCGCACGGGTCTAAAGTAGCGTATGATGGTAATATAATTATTATAGTGGCAGTCTTTTTTCTTCTCGTTTTTGGTGTCTTCTTTCACCCGTTGTTGTTGCTTTTTCTTTACTCGTCGTGGTGAATAAATTTGCCTACAACTAGAAATCTTGTGAGAACTTCATCACCAGTCTAGCCAGCAAGATACTCGAGACGTGATTCTATGACTTCTCCAAGATTCAACAGAAGTTTTCCTCTCCCAATTTAGGCATAGATCTAAATATGGGAGCTTTTCTCTCTCGATATAAATCGAGATTTGGGAGTTTCTTGAAGGCGTTCGATTTGTGGTGGTTCATATGGTGATGGTGTTGAGGACAATGAACTTAAGTGTGCACTGTAAGCCATAGTTTCTGAAGAGGAAGATCTCGGCCAATCACTGGCCGCAGATTGTTTTTTGATATTGTGATAGATCCAGTCTTATGGTACGAAAGCGTGTTTATACTTGCACATTCTATTCTCTCTGGTTCTAGGTTTTGCTTTGTTTTGCAGCTCTTTTGAGATTTGTTTTACTTGGAAGCTTATATGTTTTTCTCGTTTGATCATGATAAATGAATAAAAAAGTTTCGCCTAAAAAAATGACAGTCAGCTAATGTCGGTTTATTCCCTCGAGCACCCAGATTGAATCACCGCCGGACAATGCCTTGAAGGCAACGACAAAGCACTTTAGCAAAGTCCAGGTCAACTAGCCGCGTTATTTGAATAAGTGCATCGACTGTACAAGTTCATTATAATTGCCAAGAAGAGGGATCATTCATTTCCTCCTGCTTTCCCTTTTTCCTTTTCACCAGCAACGCGATAAATGTGGCGCAAAGATAGCCGTGTAATCATTTCATACTAAAAAACTATTAATACTAGTCGAGTATCAGAGAGAGAGAGAGAGAGAGAGAGAGAGAGGGTGCACTGCAATGGAAAATCATCGTTCGAAGCAACAACTCAAGCGAGTTGAACAAACTGAAGCTTCAAGTCCGACCACGTCAAAGCGACCAAGACAAGAAGAAATGTTTGGATTACAGTTGGAGGAGCGCACGAGCGGATCGCCTCTTCTTCTTCCCTCTTCAGACTCATCGGAGAAGATCAATGTGCCTACGGCATCCAGAGCAGATTCTGACCCATCTGCTTCGTTCATTTCTGGGAATGGAAACAATTATCACGTATTCTTGAGCTTTAGAGGACCTGATACTCGCAATGGCTTTGTCGATCACCTTTACCTTAGACTCAGAGATGTGGGCCTGAGGTTCCATCCAAACTTCGTGTTTAGAGATGATAAGGACCTCCCCTTTGGCGACGACATTGCTGCAAATCTTACAAGTGCAATCAAGCACTCTAAGGTTTCAATCCCAGTCATCTCGGAAAATTATGCTGCTAGCGAATGGTGCCTCCATGAGCTCATTCGTATAATGGAGTGCAAGGAAAGTAAAGGACAAATAGTCTTGCCTGTGCTTTACAAGGTGAAACCCAAGGATGTGCGATCCCTTGGGGGGAGCTTTGGAGAGGCCTTCCAATCTCAGGAGCATCATTTTGATGAGGAGGTCAAGCAACAAGGGCCAGTAGCTCTCAGAAAAGCACTTGATCTTAGAGTATTCGAATCAGAGAAATATGCTTATGGGTACTTTGTTTACCTCCTTTTAACCAATCCTTTTTGGAAGATGAATATTTATTTGTTTTGTAGAGCCACTAATAAGTTCTCATGTGTTGTGTTGTTTGACAGGCATGAAGGGGAATTAGTAAATGAGCTAGTAGAATTGGTAATGCGTGAGCGGCAAAAAGATTTTCAACCACGACTTCCCATGAACTTGGTTGGAATCCATGATCATGTGGCTAAGGTTATGAAAATGGCGGACACTGCTCACCTCAACACCTGAATTATCGGGATCTATGGAATGGGTGGCATTGGTAAGACAACTCTAGCTACGATCATTTATAACAAACTTTTTGACAAATTTAAATATCGCTGCTTTCTCAAGGATATTAGAGAAACTCTTAATCGCAAGGGTATTGAGCATGTACAATCTCGACTTATCTCGGATATTCTGAAAAAAAATGACTATCAAGTACCCGATTCTGATATAGGAATTCAAACAATCCAATCCATTTGTACACAAAACAAGGTACTTATTCTTCTTGATGATGTGGACAGTCGAGACCACATTGATAATTTGATTGGAGGTTGTAGTTTCATATCAGGAAGCAGGATCATCATTACATGTCGAGATAAGGCTCTCTTGAAGTCTAAATATGAGTATGAACTCAAAGAAATGAATAGCATAGACTCTTTGCTTCTATTTAGGAAATATGCATTTGAAGGGAAACCACCTCCAAAAGAACTCGCAACTCTTTCGGGTGAAATTGTTGCCACCACAGGGGGGCTACCCTTAGCTCTTATGGTTATAGGTTCACTTCTCAAAGGAGAAGAAGATCAAAGAGTATGGAGAGAAATGCTGAAGAAATTGACGAAGGCACCTGATATGACAGTACAACAAAAGCTGAGAATAAGTTATGATGCGTTAGAACCTAAAGAAAAACAAATATTTCTAGACATAGCATGTTTCTTTATTGGAACTAACAAAATATTTGCCATCTACCTGTGGGATGATCTTGAATTTTACCCACTATCTGCATTGGCAAAAATGACTCAACGTCTGTTAATAAAATGTGATGATAATAATGAGTTGAGAATGCATGATCAATTGAGAGATCTAGGTAGAGTTATTGCCCGTCCGACAGATAAAAAGCCTTGGGAATGCAGCAGACTATGGGATGAGGAAGCTGTGAAAGTTCTAGAACGCAAGGTAACAGCTATGTCTACTTTGGGCCTCTCCCATGTTCTCTAATGGTAGTCCTTCATATTGTTATTGTTATTGTTATTGTTCTTTTTCTCTAGATTTTTTATTATTCTCAACATGTTTGAAAATTTTATTTACTTAAATATTATTTGGTTAAGATAATATCGTAAAACACTATAAAATGCAGAAAAAGTTTTGTATATTTTTATGCCGATTGTTTATAATTTTCAACCGAACAAAAATTAATGTTTAGCAATATGCTTAACTAAAGGGACTGTTAATTTTAATGGTGACGGAGCAAAGAGAACCACTCATTTTTTGTACTTAAAAAAGGAACAAAGAAAGTAAGTGGAACCCGCCCCATGCTAGCATGAAAATTAGTGGTTCTCCGTGCACCGTTGTTGCATGAAAATCACGGAACTGTCATGCTAGTATTCCTCGTAAGAAAAGAGATTTTGTGAAAGAGAGAGACACCCAACGGAATTGTAAAGTGAATATAAGGACAGGACAATAATTCATCATAAAAGGAAAGACTAATGAAATTCCCAGTATGAATTCCCTTCATGACTGTGCTTAATTAATAGTAAACTATTATATTAATAATAAATTTTTATAACCTTCTTTTCTATAGGCTTTTGTGCATTCGTAATGTGTATATGTGTTATTTCTGGCCGTAATGTGTTTATTTTATCTATTAACCGATTTCAATAAAATAGAATTTTTGCCAATCATTCTTTTACTAGTTAGTTGCGTTTTAATTTGAGAGATAGACCTTTTTTATAATACGAAAGGAGACTGCTTGGGTTACATAAAAGTCGTCTATTGAAAAAGAAATAAGTACACCGAAAGTTGCATCTCTAGAGAAAATGAATTCCCCTGCTTTATGAATTCATACTGATGGCACTAAATCAGATTAGGTACTTGTTTTTTTTTTTAAAAAGTGTAGCAGTTCTCGCATATTGCAAAGGGACGCGATATAATTGGTGCAGGGAATGCTTGGTAGTAATACTACGTACGTTACGCATTTGATTTCAGAGCATTCAATTAACATATAGACTATATTATATTAGGCCACGTGTTAAAAAAAAAATTACCGTACAAACCGCATTTACAATAGAAAACGCCCTTATAAAAGTCAATAAGCATTTATGTAAGAAAGATCGCTTTTATATGGATAATAATATATTAAAGGCTGTAGATGTGCACACTTGAATTTGTAGGTTAATTGACAAACAATTTTCATAAATCTTATTTAATAATTGATAGAAACATTATAATCAACGATAAATAAGAGAAAAACAATAAAGTTCATAATCGGCGAGTTTAGATTGATCGACTTGCATATGAAATTACATCCAAATTAATAAGGCAAATTGATGCTGATACATTGTTCTAGAAACATTGGGTAGATTGAATGAGATAACTGACATATTATATATTGATGTAATTATAAAAAGATCACATATATTTTTTTTCATCAAGAGAAAATGCATTGGCCACAATAACATGTAGCCAGACACTAACAAAAGGCGGTTGGGTGGTATGCTATTCCTAGTTTGATGACAAATTATTTATGTCAAGATTGGGGAATGCCTTGTGGTGTTACTTACAACCCTCGATATCTTGTAGGAGGAAAATGAATATATTGAGGCACTACGCTTGGACGAAAATGGCTCAAGCAAGTTCATGGAGCAAGAGAGCTTTACAAGGATGCCCAACCTGAAGTTCCTTCATATGAGTGCAGTAGATTTTGCTGGAGATTTCAAGGGATCACTTTCTGAATTAAGATGGCTAAAGTGGGAGAGATGTCCCAGCTCTTTCGAGGCGACTAATGTTCATTTGGAGAAATTACTGTTACTTGATTTATCATGTGGTTATATTGGTGATAATTGGGGGGGATGGAGTTCAATCAAGGTAAAGACAAGAAACACTATCTCTTTTGTTACATTTGATTTTAAATTATTATATTTCCTATAGCTAATCTAGGAACATGTTTCTTTCTCATAGATGGAGAGGTTGAAAATTCTCAATCTTTCGTGGTGCTCAAATTTAAAGAGAACACCTAATCTCTCTGAGTTTAAGAGTTTAGAGATGTTAATCTTGGAATATTGTGAAAATTTGGAGGAAATCGACCCTTCCATTGGAGATGTCAAGTGTCTCATTGCCTTGAGCTTGAGGTGCTGTGGGAGTCTCAAGAAGTTACCGGCACAATTGGGAGAAGTGAAGGGCCTCGTTTCTTTGGACTTGTGGGCATGTGAGAATCTCCAAGAGCTACCAAGAGAAATGGGTACATTGGAAAACCTTAAGGAACTTAAAATAGGTTGGACTGCCATAAAGGAAATACCTCCGTGTCACAATTTGAAGAAGCTAGAGATGATTGATGCCTATGGTTGCAAATCATTAATTGGACTTCCTGACTCGATTAGCCATTTGGAAAATTTGTTGACTCTTGACTTGAGACGTTGCTTCAAGTCTTATAAACTTCCAGATAACATCGGATCTCTTGTGAAATTGCAGCGCTTGTCACTAGGCGGAAAGAGTTATCCATATGGTATTGAAGATGGCCGAGTTGATTATTGCATCTATCATGTCCCCAATTCAATTGGGAAGTTGGAATGTTTGACTGAATTGAACTTATCGGATACAGGCATTCGGGAATTACCTAAATCCATTGGGAATCTGAAAAACTTGAGAATTTTGAATATTGATGGAAGTCAGGATTTGAGTAATTTACCTAGCACTATTAGCAAGTTGGGCAAACTTGAAGAATTACGTGCCTCCCGCTGCGGAAGTCTGGGAGGGAAAATTCCAATAGATGAGTTGTGTTCACTGAAGATCCTTCAATTATATAAGACTCGCATTTCTGGCTTTCCCGACACACTTGACAAGCTCTCTCGTCTTGAAAAACTTGATTTAAAGGGCTGCAAGATGCTTCAATTGCTGCCGCAAGGCATTAGTAAGTTGCCTTCTTTGCAATACCTTCAGTTAACTCACTGTGACAAACTTCAATTGTTGCCGAAGCTTCCCGCCTGTTTGACAATTCTGGGAGTCACTTGTCAGCATCACATATTACCTCAACTTTCTCATCTAATCCATCTAAAAGAGCTCACCGTTGAGGACTGTCGATTGCTGGAATCCGTGCCAGAACTTCCCTCAGGAATATTGAAGCTTCACGTCTGCAGGTGCAATAAGTTGAAAGTGTTGCCAAATCTGTCAAGTTTGGAATTCTTGTCGGAATTAGTTCTTGAAAGGTGCTGTGAGTTGACAGAAATCAAGGGTCTGGAAGCATTAAAATCCTTAGCAAAACTAAATGTATCTGGATGCAAGAAGTTATCAAACCTTGACGGCCTTGAACATCTCGAATCTTTGAGATACTTGGATATGGGTTGGTTCCCCAAGGGGGATGCTCCACTAGTGAATGACGATCTAGTTCAAATTAGAGGCCTTGATAGATTGAAAAATTTGGAAGAGCTGTATTTATGGGGCTGTGAGTCCCTTCTAAGACCGAACCTTTTGCAGTTAACGCATCTGAGGCGTTTAATCGTTAGTGAATGCCACAATCTAGTTGAAATTAGGGGGCTCGAGAGATTAATAAACTTGGAAGAATTGGATATCCAAGGGTGCAAATCCATTGAAACATTGCCAGACCTCTCGTGCTTCGATAACCTGAAAAGATTGTTCATTGGGCAGTGTTGGAAGCTTCGTAATATTGAGGGCTTGGAGAAAATCGCATATGTGCAAAGATGGTAAAATGAGGGATTCTACAGTAAGGCCTCGGCAAATTTCCCACTTCTGTTTAATTTCGAAGATTTAATGGAATGATGGGAGTACTTTCGCATGAACTTGTGGAGATCACAGAGCTCCACGAAACAAGCCGTCTTTTCTTCCGGCTATTGAAGGGGATTCTTGGGCTGTTGTGGCTGCTTGTCTCCTGAACACTGTATTACTATTCTTCCCTTTATTTGAACTATATTATTCTCCAAATGTGACCGTTTGTTTATTTGCCTTTATGTAAATTGCATAGCTCTTCCTACAGCATAAGTTGAATTATATCACCCTTGCAGCTTAGGTGGAGCAGTGAATAGATACATGAGCAACACAAATGTCTTAGAGCACGCAGTGAAAACATTTGTGATTGCAGAGAATTACGTGCATCGCCACGTTGGAAGCTCAAGGCAATTGGAACTTCAATGGGGATTGGGATCGACCTTTCACTAGCCACCCAAAGGTATGATCTTTCAATGTGTACAGTATGCCATGACATTTATATAATTGATCTAATTTCATTGATTTGCAAATCATAACGTTGTACGACAGAGAGCGCCTGAATTGGGGGAGGTGGTCACCATAAATGCTGGGAGACCTTACTGTGTTATGGGCGTTATATCTGGTAATTCGCTCTATCTTGATTTCATGACATCGTCGTATTCTACAATAAGCATTAAGGACAAGATTACGAGTTTTGAGATTGGTCAATTGTTTCAGCTGATGGGAAGAGACTCGATCACAAGAACATGATGAAGGCCGAGTACCATAATTTCAAAAAGGACAGCTTCCGCAATGGGTTTGTTTCTGTCCTTAAGAAAGACGGTGCCGCAGAGGACAGTGGTTGGATTGTCTCTTGGATAAATAAGGAAGAAAGAGTTGTGTCCCAGGTTAGGTATAAGAGTTTCAATACAATCATCATGTAGCTTTGCCTACTGGTAACGATGTTTGATATGATATCGTGTGATTGATGCACAGAAGTTTGAAGGCGAGCCAGTAGCCAAAATCGCTCTGCCTCAAAGGGCACCCCATGGATTCCTTGTTACCTTCGTCCTGATAACGAATTGATGATGGGGACACCAGATCTCATGTACAAATCATAGTAGGAGGCCGTACTTTTCTCATCAGATAATAGGTCTTCTCCCTTTGGCATGTGATGTTCTTTCTAACTTTCTTTGTCTAGTTTGTGATAGCATTTACTACTTATCAGTAACCGTATTCGCCCCGGAAAAGTAAAGAGGAACCGCATCACTCTTTAAGCTACTGTACCTAAAAGTCAAGTATGTGTTAGCACGGCATCGGATGTTTGAGCCATTGAGACTATGTAGGCCTCTATGCACCGACTCTACTACAAGGTCATTGGCAGGAATTTTGTCTACTCATCAAGTTCTAGAATTTCTTCACAAAATTCTATTGCCATTTTGGATTCATTGATCAAACTTACGTGTTGAATTGAACCAAGGGTGGAATATCGATCAAATTCATCCCATCTGGAAAAATCATCTTCTGATCGTATGTGATAATCATTCGAGCATTAGAATTTTTACCCTACGCACAGTGGATTTGTTCCTTTGAAACTCAAAGTGGACCTTTGAAACAGCAAGATATACTATATCATGCTATAATGATGAAAGAAACGACGTTCTTTTTTATCTGGGACATGGAAATCAAAGAGACCATATGTGGAGTTGGTTCCGAATTTGAGTTTAAGAGTGGAGTGACTGTGTAAGTGTAGGCAGAGCTAGATGTTGTAATTGCTTTGTGACAGTTTTGGTCTCCAGACAACGTTTGGAAAAATGGAGATTCCTCACTGGTACATTACAGCATGATTCAGTACTAATCGAATCAGTGGATAACAAATTGATCTCATGATGTAGCATTGATTTGCATGAGCTGTTGATGCCTTTCTTAGGAAAAAATTTTCAATTTGTTGAAGCAGCTAAACGAATTGACATAACTCATGAAGGTCGCACTTCCTGTGATGATAGTTCTTGACAGTTCCGGCAGCTTGAGATTCTGACTTATATTTATCCAACTCCTGATTTGTTGAAGGATTGACAATTCACAGCGATTTTCTTATGAACTTGAGGAAAATATCAACCATAAATCATGTGATTCCTTAAGCCGAAGATTGAACATCATAACACTAGAAACAGTGGGCACATTTGCAGAGTTTCAGGATTTGGCATAAACTAAGTCCATATTCAATGATTTGAAGTTCATTTGCTCCCGAGATAATGTATTTTGATAGCTAGTACAGTTGCCAAATAGATGTCCAAAAGCTGTTTGTCATCGATTCAAATGTCTTTTCTCGTCATTCTTATGACAAAATCAAATTCGTTCGCCCTAATCATGAGACTGTTAGCCTTAGTTAATTAAATACAGAAGTATAGACAAGTATATTCATCCACATTACTTGGCGTTCTAAATTTGTACGTGGATCTTTGGTTTACTTTAAATTGTATTACTCAGTGAATGTTATTAACATAATTGAAGCAAGCACCTTGAAATATATCAATTTTTTTGAGTAATTTAGAAATGCAAAATTATGTTAATAACATGGTTGGATTAGTTGATAACTTGAAACAGCACTACTTAACTTGGATGCCTCTTAGTCAATAATAAACAGAAAAGTCTTAGTTTTCTTTTCACATAAAGGACCGGTAAATTTTAAAAAATTAAATTCTAATTCTCTATTGGGACTTTGGCTTTTCTTTTATTGTCGCCTATACCAACTTACAGTCAAATCAATAAAGTACATAAAAAAAAAAAAAAAAAATTGGAAGATTGTTCGAGACACATTAATTATAAAGAAATTGACATAATTAACAATATTTAGTTTTAATTATGAGCTATGCATGAGTACAATGGATCAATCATGTTCTTTCATATGAAAGATGAGAACTCACAGGATTTTGATACGTGATGCAACGACAAAAGGCTATTCCATTTCTGCCCAGCTTTCTTTACATATACTTGTGTTCATATTGATGCTATGCATGGATCTAGTTATGGGTATTTTGAGCACATAATTCAAAACATATGATTTTGTACATATTCATGCAAAGTAATTTTCGACACAAAACTGAAAAGAAAATATTGACATTAAGAAATTAAATGATTGTAGGAAGTAAGTGATGGAATAGTGAAAGGTGAAAGAAATTGTGTTCTTCTCGTTTTATCTGCCTTTGGTGTAATACAATATCCACCTCTATTATGTAATGAGTGAGCCTTTCTTGGTACAGATTAATTGAGCCTTTATGCACACATTGACAAAGAGGAGACAAAAATCTATTGTTAGATATTAGCAAAGAAAAAATAGATAATTAACTTATCAAATAAGATAACTGGAAGAGCAAAACATAAATGTTAGAATGCAAAAAAAGGAAAACGATAATAATCACTATCCTTTATTTACTAATCCATATATTTTTATATAAATGGGTGAATGGCAAAAAATGCACTAACAAATTCTTGAGATGAGGTCAAATTTTACGCTGATTGGGGCAAATTCAAGGATAACTAATTGAGTGGTGTGCTCATCTTAGGAGAAAATTATCCAATCAATCATAAATCTCTTATGCGGATTTCATGCGGTCATAAACTTATCAATTTTGCCAATATAGTTTTTAACCTTTTTACAAAACTTCAACTTAGTCCTTTCGATCAATTTTCATCACAATCTGATTATGTATGGCTGTCCTACATGGTACATCACCACATTAGCAATTTCCTGTAAAAATTAGCCGAAATGATTATATTGGAATTTTTACGCAAATATTTTAAGACTAAATGGAAAATTTGATAAATTTAGGATTGAATGGACAATTTTTGTCCCGTCTAAGGATTAGTTGTTGAGCTTTAAGCCTATATATCCAAAAATGAAAACTCAAGTTCAATAGACCAAATTTTTGTTTCCATCTAGCCATATGCCAAAACCAACAATATTTTCCGAACAAGAAGGGAGTGAGTTGTCATGCTTTAAGAATGCATAAGTCTGATTAGGTACTTTTTGTTTTTGAAATGTGTACCAATTTTGACATATGTCAAAGGGACACAATATTTAGTTAGTCATCAATACTACGTATGTTACAAAATTTAATTTCAAAATCTATAAGAAAACTAGACTAATTTCATATGGGAATTTCACATAAAATATCAAAAAATTGGGGCATACGAGTGAACATCGACATATAACACAATCATGTAATTGTAGAAGATCAGATAGAATTCGTTTTCCCTATAAGTGTAGACAAAACGCATCGGTCACAATAACATGTAGAGTATACTAACAAAAGGAGAGCGGATGGTATTTTCATTTTCCTCAAGTTTATTTTATTTTTCGTAGGAGGAAAATGAATTTAGGAAAATGAAAATATTGAGGTACTATGTCTAGACAAAAGGAGCTCTAGGGAGTTTATGAAGCGAGAGAGCTTCAAAAAATGCTTAACTTGAAGTTCCTTCATGTGAAGGATGTGGATTTTGATGGAGATTTTGAAGGATCACTTTCTGAATTAAGATGGCTTAAGTGGGAGAGATGTCCTGACTCTTCTGAGGCAATCAACGTTCATTTGGAAAAATTGGTCATGCTTGATTTATTATCCGATAATATTAGTGGAAACCATGCTAATAAAAATTGCAGAGGATGGATGTCAATCAAGGTAAAGATGAAAAAGGCTTTTTCTTTTGTTGCATTTGATGATAAATCAATTTATTTATTTCTAACTGGTAATCTTGAAACATGTTTCTTTCTTGTAGATGGAGAGGTTGAAAGTTCTCAATCTTTTGAGGTGCTTCAATTTATGGAGGATCCCTAATCTCTCCACATTTAAAAATTTAGAGATGCTAATCATCGAATGTTGTACTAAATTGAAGGAAATCGACCCTTCCATCCAAGATGTCAAGCACCTCATTTCCTTGAACTTGAGGAGCTGTACTAGTTTCGAGAAGTTGCCCAAACAATTGGGCGAACTAGAAAATTTGAAAGAATTTGTCGTGGACATGACTAATAATGAAATCCCTCCATGTATAGGATCTCTAAAGCATCTGAAGAGGCTTAGTGCCAGGTTTTGTTGGCCAGGAGATTCATCGTTATAGGGATACTACAAGTTGTAGAAAATCCCTTCTTCAATTGGGAAGTTGGGAGAGTTGGTTGAGCGGGATAATAAGGATTCCAAGTTACTACTAGAAAATTGCAAAGCCTCCAAGAGCTCGATGCCAACGGATGCTCTAACTTGGAAGGACAAACTCATGTTGATGAAGGTGGATTGTCTTCTCTAAAGACCCTTCGTTTAGGTGGAGCGAAAATTTCTAGCTTGCCGAAAAACTTAACATTAGAGAATTGATGTGCTGTTGAACATTTAACATATCTTAATTGGTCCATAACTCATTTTCTTAATCTTTTGAGTGAAGGCGGATCTAATTAAATATACCGACGGGCTTGGACTTGGGCTTCCTCTTAGTGATCTCCTCTAGTGAAGGTATCGGGCTTTTGTTACACATTTGCAATAGTATAACCTGTGAAAGAAAGACATTGTTACTTATGCAAATGAGAGGGGATCTCTCAATGAGACCGTCTCTTCTAACGAAAGCGAGGCAATGATACCTTGCCCATAAATTCCCACTTACAAGGGTTAAGTGTTTTGCCGTCACTTCATTTGTGAGAAAAGACAACATTGAGAGATCCAGCCGTGGTTTGTCAATTAAATGCCATTTAGATTTTACAAGCCAACTTCGTTCCAATCATCTAAGTTTGAGAAATTTTGCTACAAAGTTGTGCGTTTAATTTTGAATAGTTTACTCCTTAAACCGAGAATCTACTTTCTAAAACCTCTTCAATTTTGAAAGATTCAAGCACACCAGGTCATTTCAATTCAACATCTCAACATGTAAGTTTAATTTTGAAAAATTAGTTGACAAAAATGAGTTTAGACCCATAATTCGAAATTTTGAAAACCTAGTTGTTCTGTGGGGTCAGACAAGAAATATTAGCCTATGCCACCCATTATGGGCCTAAATCATATTAGGCGCTCAATTGATTTCCCTGGATTTTGCAAAAATGAAATTTCAATTCAACGTAAAGAGGTAAAGAGAGAAATCACACTTACAATAGGCGATGAGATTTTTTTAATCACATAGACATGCGGCTTGAACATCCTTATGTGAAATTTTATAAGCTTGATGTTCCTCGAGAAAAGTGACTAGACACATAGATTTCGCCAAGTCTTTATCTATATCGGCAGCTTCCATGATCAATGGTACATGATCTAACAAGTCTTCATGAGAAAGCTTGACATCATACCACCTGAGATATGGTAGGGAATCGATAAAACTAAATAAATAAATAAAAAACAAGTAGAACAGAAGGTCAACGTTCACTACAAATGTATCGATAGGCACATAAACTTGAAAGGTTTCGGGTTTAGCAAATGACGCCCCATGAATAGATAAGATGCCTATGGGGATTTCCTTGCAAAATGAAGACTATAGCAGTAACCAAGATAGTTGTAGTTTGGCGAAATGATTTCTTTGGATTGTCGACCTGTATCAATCCCTTATTCTTGAAAAAAGACAGATCTTGGGATGCACATAGGAGAGTTCATACTTCCACGCAATCACCTCCTTATATATGTGTTGAAGCCCATCATCTACCATCCACATAAGTGTACTTGAATTTGCAAGTCAACTAAAATATCATGGTTCAACCATAGGAGTGGCAAAACACAAAAAGAAAGAGGCTTGCCCTCATGATCAATAACATATTAGTCTATCACGCAATTTAATATTTCACCCTCTCCGTTAGAAGATTTCATTTGTTGATTTGATTCTTAACGCAAGTATTTCTCCCCATCATCACAAATTGCGCACATCGTATAACAAATTTCTTCCTCATTTCCTTCTGTAGGGTCAAACAATAAATAAGATGACAATCTGTCACGAGTTAATATTTCACCCTCTTCGTTTGAAGATTCCATTCGTTGATTTGATTCTTAGCGCAAGTACTTGTCGCCAGTCATTAAGAGAACTGAGTTGAAATATTGTACGGAGAGATCATGAGTAACTTTTAGATAAATCTCGCTCATGAAAATGCAAAATACATCTTAAACTCAACAACTTTCTATGTTGCCTCAAAACCAGCAGAGAATTGAGGGCCTCTGGAGGGCATATAAGCACTTGAAACACTATGAAAGCCCCTTCCTCAGAGAATTGCATGTTCCTATTACGTCTACGAGCATCTTCACTCCCATTATAAACCGCTACATCAATAACTGGCACCCAAAAAAAAAAAAAAACTACAAATTCCATGAATAAACTAAGGTAGAATGTAAAATGATAAGAAAAGGAAGACAATCATCACATTTGAATAATAAAACAAATGATGTGATATTCGAAATGTGTTCTTGGTCATCTACTAGAATAACATTATGGCTCTTCTTCCAATATTCGAACGGCTTATTAATGGGATATGCACGATTGTTCTTTGGGAAATAACATCCTTAAAGTTTGCTACAAAGGATTGACAACTGAATAGGAGTCATTTTTCTGAATTGACTTCAAAGAATTGTCTGCTTCATTGCATGGTCAAGTAGATGGGTTTCTAAAACTTGGCCATCACGTATGAGTTGCGAAAGAAAGACATTGTTACCTATGCAAAGGAGAAGGTATCTCTCGATGAGACCATCTCTTCTAATAAAAGCGAGGCAATGATACTTTGGCCCAGAATCCCCACTTACAAGGGCAAGTGTTCATTTGTAAGAAAGAACACAATTGAGAGATCCTTCCATGGTTTATCAATCGAACGCCCTTCAGATTTTACAAACTGACTTCGTTCCAATCATCTAATTTTGAGAAATTTTTCCACACACGCTTATGCCTTTAATTTGGAAAAGTTTATTCATTAAGACAAGAATCTACTTTTGGAACTCTTCAATTTTGAAAAAATCATGCACACAATGTAATTTCAATTCAACATCTCAAAATATAAGGTTAACTTTGAAAAATTAATTGACAAAAATGATTTATGACATAATTCAAAGTTCAGACAATCCACTTGTTCTATGAGGCTAGACAAGAAATATTGGCCTATGCCACTGGTAGGAATTTTCTCAATATTGGCTTAAATCATATTGGGCGCTGAATTGATTTCCATAGATTTTGCGAAAATGAAATTTCAATTCAAAGTAAACATGTAAAGAGAGAAATCATACTTACAATGGGTCATGAGATTTTTTATTTTTTTTTAAATCATGTAGACATGTGGATGTACTTGCAAGGTTTGACACCTAATGGGTAGGGTATTATAGGCTCAAGGTTTCCATTTCAACCTAATAGTAAGCCTTTCACCAATATCGCAAACTGCGGGTGGGTCAGACTTGTTTTTTTCGAGAAAATGTGCGGAATCGAGAATGATTATCCCATTGGTGTGAACTGCATATTGTCCATTCAATCCTTGACACCTCCTAAGTGTTCCGTGGGCATAGCCAGGTTTAGGCACAAGCTATGTGTGAAAATATGTAGTGCTAAGGCATATGTAAAGGCAAGTACAACAACTTCAATTTTATTCATATAAACATTCATTCTTTACACCAATTGTTAAGCAAACATGTCAATAAACAATCCACCCCTTATAATTCCCAACCTACACAAACATTTAACACAATGGTAGTAGACTTATCTCACCTTCGCGAATGTGCCGCCATGAAATCACATTAGTTAACTAACAATTAAGTTTGATTAGGCCTAAGTCCTTGAGTCCCCTTGAGTCCCTAGCGAAGTCATCAAATTATCGCGATCTATCCTCAGGAAGAGATAGGTTCAAAGATATATGTTCATAAAACAGTATAAGTGGGCATTCCATCAACATGCAGCTCGAACACATCATCTAGTTAGTGAACCACTCTTGGCCCATCGATCATGAATATAGGTTCTATCAAACCGACACCTCACATGACGTTGATCGTCTTAATCTATGTTCAAAAGAAGTCACCACTAGTCGTTGTTGAGGGTTGGCTAGAAACATTAATTAAGATGCGATAGTGTCATCTTGATACATGCACAACTGGAGATTTCAGACTTGGGGACTTAATTACACTAATTATACAACCAATGCCCTTTCGATACCTAAATTTGATAAGTGCTAATCAAAGTGTCAAGGTAGCTTATCAAAGATTTTAAGGTTCGTCTTGATCATTCTAAAAATGAAAAGAACAATTAATATATGAGAAATATGCAATCAAGTATAATCGTAATAACAAACACAAATAGCAACCTAGCGTGTCTAAAAAGAAAATGACATCCAAAAAATCCTATGGTAAAGCCCTAAAGGATTATTCAATTTTCAAGTTTTTGATTAAAGGATTTTCACAAATTCTAAGAGAAAACTACTCAAACTGATTTTTAAGCTTTTCCCAATTTTTTGAATTTTTTTGAATTTCCTAAAAAAATTTATGGATTTCACGAATTTTTCTAATTTTTTATGAATTTTTATTTTTTCCGAATTTTTTGATTTTCTATTATTTTTTAAAATATTCTTTAATCTGAGAAAAAGGACTATGGGCTGGGTCGAGAACCCGGTTCGGATAAGTGTCCGACCCATACCCTAATGGTCCAGGTAGAGTTTGAATTCAGGCTGGCCCTAATGACCAGCCCAAACATATCAAATGGGCCCATTCGCCTCTAAGCCTGCGGCCTCCGATTTATCTCTTTTTTATTATACTTGGCCCAATCACTAGCCCGCGATCTCCAACCTGGCCAACTAGATCCGACCCATTGGCCTGGTTTGACCCCTTTTATATTATAACTGAATTTTTATTGTTTATCTTTTATTTTTATTTTTAAAAAATTTCTTGCATTTTTTTTTATTATTATTCTTTTTCTGCACCTTCAAAATCCCCATCCACACCGACCGGCTTCGAACACTAATTGGCCGGTGATTACTAACTAGCTCCGGCAATGGGATTTTCACACTATAAAGATATGTATCACAAAAATCTAATAAAACTAGCATAGAGATCACTCAAATGCATATTAAACCAAGAAGGATTGACTGACAATGGCGGCCACTAACCGCCGGCTTCACCGGCGTGGAATAGATTTTCTGGCGAGGAGGCGTTCGTCCATGGCCCACTCAGTAACGTGAATATGCCATAAAAACAAAGGAAAACGCAGCATTACCTTCTATTCGGTTGATCAATGAAGTGAGCATAAACCAAAATCGGAGCGAATCACAGAAAATCCACTTCGGAATCTCACCTAGGCATCTTATCGGACATGTGACGTGCGACTTAAAACATGAATTCTACGCTAGGTTCCAGAGCAATTCTCAACTTGGCAATGATATATCACACTCCAAATCATCATCATACGCCACAAATCGGCTCCAGCATCACACGATTCGCCCAAAACATGAATTATATGCTAGAAAGAAGCAGGGCATTCTTGAGGCCTACCTGGTTCAAGAGCTTGCCGTGACCAACGACGACAGGCGAGTTGGCTTCCTCAGATGGTCGAGGGTGATTCAGCCGAACCACCGGCGAATGGAAAGAAATTCACCCTCGATCTCTCTCTTTTTTCTATCTCATTGCGTCCCGGTCGCTTCCTTACGCTCACAGCGAGAGCGTGCGAAAGGCAGAGAAGAAACCGCAAAGTGGCCACGCCCCTGCTGCTTCGGGTGGGTCAATAATGAAAAAATTCAAATGAAGGGAATGGGGTGGGTTTGAGGGAAAAGAAAAGGATTGGGTCCAAAAAGAAATAAAAAGAATGGGCTAGACAAACCAATCCACTTGATTTTAGAAACAATACCGAGAGATCCGGACACCGAGGGATACCCGGCTACTCGGTCAACTGATTTTCCATCGAGTGAATCTCTGTGGAACTCTGCCGTTGCTTGACCTCCGGAGGCTCCAGGAGTGCTAAACCCCGCACATGAGGACCGGTCTTCTATATTCATCAAAGTAAGTACCCAACGAGTTAATAGATTCATTGATTCTTATTCTCCACGACGAGGAATGAAGTCAAACAACAGATAAGATTCTAGCCCAAAATCCCCAAAATCCCCAAAATCAAGAAAGGGCAAGACGTTGAAATCGAACGCTCGAACAGACAGACCAACTTGAAGCCAGATCTAAATCGAAGATCTGCATCGGAAAAGATGCTGCCTTCCATTGGCTGCTTCTGACGTTCCCCGTGATGGGGAAGAAGGAGCAAACGGTGTGGAGCTCTCGTCAATGGCCACTCTGGCGAGACGCCTGCTTGCGAGAATCGGAGTCTCAAGAGCTGAACCAACTCGCCAATTGCCACCTTGACGTGCGACGGTAGTGTTCCGGCAAGACGCCGGACAAACTCGTCGTCAGGCTGCTCTCCCTCGCGAGCGCTCAGATTGAGAGAGAATTGAAGAGCGCGACCCAAGAAGAAGAAATTGATTCGGAGACAGAATGAAAAGGCGTAAAAAATAATTTTTCAAACTTTAGCGTAGAATCACAAAATTATTGCAATTTCGATCCCGTGGTTTAGACTAAATTGCATGAGTGGCCACCTAGTTTCCTAATTTGGCTTTTGGATGAAATTGGTCGAAGATTTGGGACAAGATTGGTTCAAATCAATTAGAATTCAAGATTGATTTAAGATTATTTCATTATTTTTCCTTACACAATCAAAAGTGGATATGAGATCCGGCGTAAAGTTTGAAAAGAGAAGAGATGGACCGAGTCAAATTAGAGATAAAGCAATAGAGGATGGGCTGGGCTTTACGCAGTCTTTCAAGGGATTTAATTTTGTATTCATAAGACAGAAAAACCTAAAAATACCTGCTTGGGATTGCTTAACTGCGATACGATGTTAAAGAAATATAATACGACGTGTATTATTTAATGATAACAAAAAAATACAAGAAATATACTTCAAATAGAGTCGACTAAGCAAGAAAAAAAGAGCCACTGCAAATATGTGATATCACCCATTCGATTAGTAATGGGAAAATTATTCAATTTTTTTTAGAATATATTACATTTTTTTAATTCAGTCTTAAGTTTTTTAATTTTGTTAACTAAGCTCCAAACATTTTCCCAGTCATATTTGGCCAAAAAGCGTTGACATAGACATGAACTGTTCTACATGACATAACATGCGCCGATGTGACAATTTTATAATATTTAAATTTTTTTCTTTTATTTTATTTTCTTTGTTTTTTTCCTTGCTAGTTAGAAATTCCTATCTTCTCACTGCATGCTTTTACCTGATTAGCTGAGTACCATGTTGCTTAACAATGAGATATTTGAGGAAATTTACCATTCGTTCTTTGCTAAGGCAAAGTAACATGATTCTTGTAATCCTTGTGTTTTTTATTAAGCTTTGTTTTTCAGTATTCATGCTTTGTTTTGATCTGCTTTGTCATAAAGGTTATGTATTTCTGCATCCTTTTTAAATCATAAATACAATTTTCTCTTGATAAAAAAAAAAGAAATAATTCTTAGGGTCCGTTCTTTCGCAAAAAAAATGAGCCATTTTCAGAAAATATTTTTTAGGAAGTCATTTTCTAGGAAAATGATAATATTTTCTAGTGTTTGGCTAAAACTTGAAAATGTTTCAAAAAATATTTTCAGATATTTGGTAAGGAAAATATTTTCTAAGACTTCACCACTTAGCCATGTATCACTTACCGACCTATAAATCCATCAAATATGAACTTACTTCATAGCTTTGTTCCCTCATTATCGCCAAACGCTCATCTACTCTAAAAAATGTTCGTATGGATTTTAAAAAGAAGCAAAAGAGAAAAGAAATAAAGCATGTACAACCCTCATAAGAATCTTCTACTTAAATGGCCTATTCTCCCCCTACATCTTTTGTATTCTAATAAACAAAAGAAAAAAGAAGCAGAGCATGTATAGCATTTTGCTTAAATAATGTACAACGGAAGGGTAGAATAAATAAAGAAAATGATAAGTAAGAGTACAGAGCGTGAGCTTGAGATCGATAAGCTCAAGGATCCTGGCAACGGCCAATGACTAGTCAAGAAAGAAGAAGATTGGAAACAAAGAAAAGAAAAAAGAAAGAAAAGAAATATAAAAGAAAAAGGAAATTAAAGATAATTCGAATCAAAAAAGAAAATTAACAAATAACTTGAACAAAAAGAAAAAAGAAAAAGAAAGGGGAGGAGTAAATGAGGATTTGTAGAAGTGTGAAATAAGAGAGATCAAATGAGGAAAATGTTTTTTACTTTTCAAAAGTGGAAAAAATTTTCCCTTAATTAAAAAGATTTTTTTCCTTTCATGGAAAACATTTTCCTCAATGAATTTATTTTCTGTGAAACGAACGTCAGAAAATCCGGAAAACGATATCTCGAAATTATTTTCCTCGAAACAAATGGAGTGTTATCTTATATAAATTTGTGGGCTAATCAATTTGGACTCAATTGAGACGGGTTCCTAAAGTACCTGATGGTTATGGAGGAAAATCAATGTAGAAAGGCTCAATTAAGAACCAACTCCTACAGCATATGACACCTACTTGAAAAATCAAAAGTACGAAGGCTCGGTTAACACAAAACCAAAAGTTTGGGGGTTACATGGAAAAAATTTCTCAACTTAAGGAGTTTATATTTCTAATTTAGACCCAAGTGTTGTATGATCACACCAAAGGTCTCATCATAATGCACATATAGTGTCCGTAGTTTCATAAGAACGAAGGGGTTCCAAAGAAGCTTTAAGCATGATAAGAAGGTGCTCCTCACAATCCCAATTGAAGTGATCTCTAGACCCGCTTATTAGAGCTTCCACAAGATCAACACGATTAGACTCCAACCGCAAAAAAAAATCAAAGATCCTATCTTCGCTTGAAGCTATAAGTTGGAACGCTTCTAAGGATGCCATAACTGCAAATGCTAGTTACAGCCCCATCCCTGGCGGAACCCAGGTCTAACATGATAAAGGTGGCTTCTTTCCTTGTTTGTTATGCGTGAGAGTTCCATTTCCTATAATTTGCTTGTCACTGTCTCTCGAGCGTCCGGAGGTTGCCTCGAAACACAAAGTCATTGTGGGATGGCCATCGGTTGAATGTTTGCTTTGGCTTTGGCGTTGTGTAGTTCCTTTCCCAATCAAAAGCTGTAACTTCTTCAAACACAATAAAAACTATGATTTGAAAATGACTCGAGACCCCCTCACCCTTTTGACGACATTGTTTTGTGACATCAAATTGGACTGAAGGATTAAAAGGGTATTTCCCTAAACAATAAAAACTAATTTCCCTACACAATAAAAAATATCATTTTCTCCAAAAGATTTCAATCATCAATAAATTAAAAAGTAACATTGTATTGTTTCTCTCTCCCTCTCTTGGTTGTAAAAAGCTGACACATTGAGAGTCTGCTGCTTTTGCTTAATGTCAATTTAATTAGCCGAGCTTTACATTGGGGCAAAGTCATTATGGTCCCAGGTGACTCTAGAATAATTATTAATTTGTCTATTATAGTGGGACCCCTTTGCCAACTGAAAAAAAAAAAAAAAAAAAACTCAAGAAAACGTTAAATGACCGTACATGGGTGTGTGTCTGTGTGTGAATACTTTTTTTATAATCTTCTTCCTCGTGACATATTGGACTTGGGTTAACCGAGAGCCTTATATTAGGAAAATTATCCCAAAAACTTAAATCCATTGCACTTTTGTCAATTCAATCCTAAACTTTTCAATTTTATCAATTAAGTTCTAAACTTTTTAATCTTATGCCAGTTGAGTCCATTCAGTCAATTTTGGCCACATATTGCTAACGTGGCATTTTTTTTAATAATATTTCAGTTTTTTGTGGTTTGCTTGCCAAGCCCTCACCTAGCCAAATTTGGCGAGGGCGCCGTGGCTTCGTCTAGGCGAGGGGCACAAGACAACCCTACCTAGGGCTAGCGAGGGTCGGCCGGCCCTTGCCTATAGCCCTCTATCCAAAAAAAGAAAAAGAAAAAGAAAAGAAAAAAGAAAAGGAAAAAACCATAAAAAAATCAAAAGTATTATTAAACAACGCCACATTGACGTTGGCGTCCACGTCAGCAATTTCGACTAAAATTGGCTGAGTAGACTCAATTGGCAAATTGTGAAAGGGTTTAAGATTCAATTGACAAAATTGAAAAATTTATGACTAAATTAGCAAAAGTGTTAGGGGTGTGCAAAATGGACTACCCAAATTGGGGATTGCCCAAACCATTTGATTTGGTCCAAATCCCGAAAGTGTTGGTCCGGTTCCCAATTTCTAAAAGTGGAACCGGTGTCTAGGTGGCTCAATTCTCGATTCAAAGTGGAATCGGACCAAACGGACTACATATACCCTTTTTTAATTATTTCTTTAAAAAAATTAGTAAAATGTGAACTAAACACTATCTTATTCCGTTTCCAAATATAAGGGAAAAATAATGGGAAAAAATTAGTGAAAGAAAAGTGATCAATTCCATTGGATTAGACTGGTGATACAGTTAGGCTCTTGGTCCCAGGACCAATCGGTTTGGTTGGGAATTGAGGACTGACCACCTCTAAAAAGTGCAATAGATCTTGGACTTTTAGACAATTTTCCCTCCTTATATCTAGTTAATTTTGATCATTGATTGAAAATAAGTCTTGATCATCTCTTCGATTTTCACATTTCTCTTTTATTGAAAACCCCTCATATCATAGCATAAACCAAACAAAAAGACCTCAATTTATAAGGAAATTTTGGAATTGTTTATTCTTTTTGCATAATTTTAAGATTATAATGTCAAATTACTCCTTAGTCAAGATACATGTAAGCGATTATGGAGGCACCCGCAGTAATGCTTTTTTGCCATGGTGTCCTCTTGCCATTCGTCTTGGGGAGGACTCATTACTACTTAAAAGGCCATATTATGGCCGTACCAGCTCTTTCTACCAAGTTTTCCAAATCTATCCCCCTAGTGGACTCACCGCTGCTTGAAACACCATTGTTGCGAGTAGTGTCACAACAATCATAACGACTTCCTGCATGCATTTTTCCCATGATTTTCTTTCTTCCTCCCTCTCATTTAGTTGAATTACATGCCTTGGACAAGAATTCTTGGTGTTGGACATGCCTCGGCTAAAAAAAAAAAAGTGTTGCATTTTTTGGGGGCAAGTAAGATTGGGATAACCATCATGGATTCATTTTACCATGCAAGGCCAATACCTATATTGGTACACCATAAGTTGCCGTAGCGAAAATTATGGCGACCCAAAATATTAACATAATAAATTTTGTGCATGTTTGTCCCATTAACAACATATGGCTAATAAAAGTCAAAATTACAATAAGCGAATATTTGAAAACACTTTTATTCACCGAGGCATGTCTAACACCAAGAATTCCCATCATAGAAATGTAATTCAACTGAACAAGAGGGAGATAAAGGAAATCATGAGAAAAAAACATGCAAAACTTCGTCATGATTGTCGCCATTCTACTAGCAACAATGGCATTTCAAGCAGCGGTGAGCCCACCAAAGTATATTTGGAAAAGTAGGCAAAAAGAGCCGGTACAGTCATAATATAACTTTTCAAACAATAATAAATCCCCAAGGTGAATGGGAGGAGTACATCATGCCAGAAAAGCATTACACTGCGGGTGCCTCCATAATGGCTTACAAGTATCCTCACTAATATAGATTTTCTATCACTCGCCATACCATATGTTTCCTAATGTCACTTACCGTAATTTGGATTCTATTTGGCAATAACTCGTTAATGTGGTGGATATGTACAAAGTTTGTTCCGTTCAATATTCAGAGTCGCTATAATTTTCGTAGTGGTGACTCATAGGGTATTGAATCTGTGATGATCGCTGCAATATTACTTGTCACCATAAATTCCCCGAGAGGTATTGTTTCTTTTCACCAATTCACCTTATCTTCACTGTCACCCCAAAAAATATAACATTTTCTTCATAGAGGCGTGGCCACTACTGAGAATTTCCGTTTGCAATGTGTTGTTCAACCGAACAAGGGAGAGGAAGAAAGGAAATCATGAGAGAAAGGCATGGAGTGAACTGTCACGGTTGTTGTGGTACCACTAGTGACAAAGGCGTTTCAAGTAAGAGTAAGTCTATCGGAAAGGGTTTATTCCAAGAACTCGATCAAAAGAGCAGGCATGACCGTAATATGCCCTTTCAAGTTTTTCATCTGTATGAAAATCTTTGAGCAGTTTGTTGCCAAGATTTAGTTAAACTTTTGTAGCACATGATCTATATCATCTAATTTGTTAGATTCATCGGTCCAAGTCTAGAAAAGGGCTAGAAATCATGCCAGGGCATTGCATTTCTATTAATGGCTCAACATGTATTTTCCTTTGTGTATCCCTTGCTTGTCTATTAGTTTTCCTCTCCATTCTTTTGGCGGGGCGTGAATGCAAGTGGTTGCGCCACCCTTTGGGGTGGGGGGCAGGAAAGACGCGATTTTTTTTTTTTTTCCGAAGAGGCAATTCATGTTCAAATTTGGCCATCTACAATGATAACTAATATATGGAACTAGCCACCACTTTTCTCTACAATGTCCACGACTGCTTCAATAATTGGTCCGTAAATTGTTAGCCCTACTTAGTAAAGCACAAAATGAGGTACATAAATACCCAATCCAGAAAGAAAAGGAAGTGACAACTATAAACATGCCACGAATCATCAACTTAAAAGTGTCAAACTTGGAACTATTTTTCTGTAGCAAGCTAAAACTTCCTCAAATCCGTGATGAGTCCTCTTAAACGCGAATGGTAGGAGGACACCGTAGCCGAAAAGCATTACATGGTGGCTACATCCAAAATGGCTTACAATTATCCTTACTAGTATATATATTTTATTGCTTACAATACAATATGTTTCCAATCGTCACTTTTCGTATTTTGATTATTATTAGCCACAAGTCGTTAATGTGGCGGATATGAACAAAATTATTACGTTAATATTCTGAGTCACTATCAAACAATCCACCCTTATAATTCCTAACCTACACCAACATTTAACACAATGTTAGTGAACTTACCTCACCTTCGCAAATGCGCCACTATGAAATCACATTAGTTAACAAACAATTGAGTTTTATTAGGCCCAAGTCCTCAAGTCCCCAGCAAAGTCATCAAGTTATCGCGACTTATCTTTGGGATGAGATAGGTTCAGAGGTATTTGTTCATAAAATAATATAAGTGAGCATTCCCACAACATACAGCTCTAACACATCGTCTAGCTGGTGATCCACACTTGGCCCATCGATTATGAATGTGGGTTCTCTCAAACCCACACCTTGCATGACATTAATTTTCTTAATCTATGTGTTCAAAAGAAGTCGCCACTAGCCGTTGTTGAGGGTTGGCTAGAAACACTAATCAAGATGCGAGAGTGTCGTCTTGATACATACACAACTGGAGATTTCATATTCGGGGACGTGATTATACTAATTATACAACCAATGCCCTTTCGATACCTAAATTTAATTAAGTGTTAATCAAAGTATTAGGGTAGCTTATCGAAGATTTTAAAGTTTTTCCTGACCATTCTAAAAATGAAAAGAACAATTAATATATGAGAAATGTGCAATCAAGTATAATTGTAATAACAAATGCAAATAGCAACCTAGCGTATCTCTTAAAAAAAAAAATATATGGCATCCAAAAAATCCTATGATAAAGCCCTAAAGGATTATTCAATTAGGTTTCAATTTTTGATTAAAGGATTTTCAAAAATCCTTTAAAAAAAACTACTAAAAAACTAATTTTTGAGCTTTTTCCAAAATTTCTGAATTTTTGGAATTTTTTTGAATCTCAAAAAAAAATTATGGATTTCATGAATTTTTCTAATTTTTTTTTTATGAATTTTTAATTTTTCAGAATTTTTTTATTTTCTACTATTTTTTAAAATATTTTTTTATCTAGGGAAAAGGACTCTAGGCCAGGTCAGAGAACCCAATCCGGATACGTGTCCGACCCAAACCCTAATGGTCCGGGTAGAGTTTGAATTTAGGCTGGCCCTAGTGACCAGCCCAAACATATCAAATGGGCCCATTCGCCTCTAAGCCCGCGGCCTCCGATTTCTCTCTTTTCTATTATAAGTGGCCCAACCACTAGCCGGCGATCTCCAACCCGGCCAACTAGATCTAACCCATCGGCCAGGTTTGACCCCTTTTATATTATAACCGAATTTTTTTTGTTTATCTTTTATTTTATTTTTTTAAAATTTCTTGCTTTTTTTTTTTCTGCATCTTTTTCATCCTTCGCCCACTTCTCTGTAACTGACCCGAACCACCTTCCGCCTCCAACGACATCTCTTGCCTCGAGTTCAGGCCCACCACCCTTCACCGGTCGTCCACACCGACCGGTGCTGAAAACTAATTGGCTGGTGATTCCTAACGTCGCCGGACTAGCTCTAGCGATGGGATTTTCGCGACTATAAAGACATGTATGACAGAAACCTAATAAAACTAGCCTAAAAATCACTCAAATGTATATTAAATGAAGAGGAATTGACCGACTATGGCGACCACTAACCGCCGGCTTCACCGGCGTGAGAACAGATTTTCCGAGGAGGAGGTGTTCGTCCATGGCCGACTTGGTAACGCGTATATGCCAAAAAAAAAAACGAAGAAAAACGCAGCATTACCTTCTATTCGGTCGATCAATGAAGTGAGCATAAACCAAAATCGGATCAAAACAATATCACACAGCGAATCACACAAAATCCACTTCGGAATCTCACTTAGGCATCTTATCGGACATGTGACGTGCGACTTAAAACATGAATTCTACGCTAGGTTCCAGAGCAATTCTCGACTTGGCAATGATATATCACACTCCAAATCATCATCATACGCTACGAATCGGCTTCAGCATCACACGATTCGCCCAAAACATAGATTTTATGCTAGAAAGAAGCAGGGCGTTCTTCAGGCCTACCTGGTTCGAGAGCTTGCTGGGACGAACGACGACGGGCGAGTTGGCTTCCTCAGATGGTCGAGGGCGATTCAGGCGAACCACCGGCGAATGTAAAGAAATTCACCCTCGATCTCTCTCTTTTCTGCCACTGCGTCCCGGTCGCTTCCTTACGCTCGCAGCCTGAGCGTGCGAAAGGCAGAGAAGAAACCGCAAAGTGGCCACGCCCCTGCCGCTTCGGATGGGTCAATAATGAGAAAAAGTAAAAATGAAGGGAAAAGATAAGAATTGGGTAACTGTTCAAATCGACATCAGTAATTGACGACACGTGATTTTAGAAACGATACCCGAGAGATCAGGACACCGAGGGATCTCCGGCAACTCGGTCAACTGTTTTCCCACGTCGATGGGACCCGGACAACACGTGGCGCCACGTGTCGTCATTAAATGGGTCGTCCCCACGTCGTGGAGGCCTCCTACCCGAGATTTTCTCATAAAACAATCAGTGCAAAACCGTCTCTGGGAAACCACGTTCCAAATTAGTGGCATTTTCTTTTTATTCACGTGTATTCAAACATTTGACTTGTCAACCGGCGGATAGCCCTTGCGCTGAAAATTAAAGCAATTAAAATGAAATTAAGCTTGTTATATAACTCTAATTAGTTTAGAATTAAAAGATTTAATTAAGCTAGAAATTGACTTATTTAATACATAAAAGTACGTCAAAAAAGGGGGTCACTTAATTCATTTAGTAGAAAAAAAGTAATTGACGATAATTAAAATCTTATCTACCAATCATGGTTGCAGTTTTATATTCAGAAAGATTATAGATACTTAGTTTTTATAAAATAACTATTGCTTTCCTTTTTAACACTTTTTTTTTTGGTAAAGGTTTTCCTTTTTAACACTTGAAGATTATTAACACGTAAAAATGAGTTCTTTAGACTCTTAGCATTGATTTCTCAATTGCCAAATGGGCCAAAATACACATAAATTAATACATTCATGTATATCAAATAACACCCTAAAAGAGTGGTCACCGTGGCCTCTGATTTGAGATTACTTAGAACCGGTGAAGTAATGTAATAAAGCATTTATCCATGCAGCTCTCAAAACACGTGGATCAAAGTAATGGTGAGTCTGATAGTAGCTTATTTCATGATGGAAAGGAACTTAGGAAAAGAATAAAAATGATGGAGCTGATTACATCGCTTTTCCAATTAATGCCACAAGAGGAGATAGCAGCCATGACAACTCAAATGACGAACATGTTACCCCCGAAAACAGTGAGGACCATGACGATTTGCGTAATCAAAGGTTTGACCATGAGAATTTTGTTTTTGAAACACCTTGCCTATTTTTAAGCCAACGTCCTGTACGCATGGGAGTAAACCGTTGATGAAAACTCCCATTTGTTCATATTCCTTGACCTTCAGTATATATTTTCATATGTGATATTGAGGAATGGTTGACGAACCAAGACATCAATAAGAATCGACCTTTAATTAGTAAAAGCATCCAGACTTCATCACTAAAAGCCTACACCAAAACTCTCCCCTGTTTTCAACATTGATAAACATGCACTTACTGATCTTCTCTCACTTACTGATCTTCTCTTCAAGATTCATTATTTTTCCCCCTCAACATTCACTCTCTCTCTAGCCACCTCTATCGGCCAAATCTTGTGCTTCAACTTCTCCTTTTGATCCATCAAGATTGATATAACTTCTTTGTTGTGATTGCAAATCCCCTCTTTCAATCGTTGCCATCAGATGCGGAGGTAAGGAAATAAATAAATAAATAAATAACCCATTAAAAACCAACCTCACTCACTAGCGCACACCCTCAATCGTCGCCATCAGAATAGAAGATTGATAAAAATTACTTGTACTTGATCAATCGACACGTATGCTATTTAACGGTGGTTTCTCGGGAGTGAGTAAATGGGCGTTGAATTTAAACCAAAATCTTGAGTTTGTTTGTCTGCGTGATCCGGTTTAAAGGTTGTGTTATTCTTTATAAAATGGATAAAGTTCGTGTTATTTTTTTTTTTTTATATTTTATAAAATTCAGCTTATAAAGAATTGTCGATCTGAAGAATGACAATTAATATGTTCAGATTGCTTCACATAGTATTAGAGTTAGAGACGAGTTATCAAGGGAAATGGAGAGTTGCCAATTTTATGATTTGTGGTCGGTAGTGTCCATATAGAATGTGATTTTGAATTTTTCACTTTGAAAATTGGCTAATTTCAAAAGGGGCGGAGCATTTCTTTCCGCCCTGTTATTAAAGAAATATTTCAAAGAAAAGCTATCAATCATTGCATAATACTCTTGTTAAACAATCAATTCATGAGGCTATTGAGCTTTCGATGAACTAACTTTAGTGTTCTCATGTATGTGTAATAATCGTATTGTTCTAGTTAACACGTTCACTCGGACTGTCATGTAACACGGACTTTCAAAGTTGAATTGAGGGATGGGTTTCAGCTTTCAAGCACAAGATAAAAAGACTTGTCCAATGAGAATGGAGATCCTCTACCCTACAATTTTATTGGTGTATCAATCAATTATCAACTAGCAAGGTATATAAATGATTTTTGTATCAATGGTTACAGTACTTTGCTTTGTTTGTTTGTTTTTTTTTTTTTTTTTTTTTTTTTTTTTTTTTTTGGGGGTCGCAAAAGGCATAACTTTCACTAATGATCATAACTTAAACTCTACGGGGATTCAAAGTCAAAACATAACAAAGACCAAAAAGAATGGGGAGGCTTAGCTAGCCAATTCGGGCAAAGAGAGTTAATATGATGGGCTTTCGCCACCCAATCCGTGACTTGATAAGCATCCCTAGCTTTGTGAAGCAGAGAAATCACGTTTGTCCAATAAGATTTACTATGGTTTGACTATTTTTCCATTCCTTATTCGTACAGATCATTTCATTATTGGAGATGCACAAAACTAGAGATGAGAATAAAAAAGCCCGGTTATAGCAAAAGTTGTTGGAAATTAACGGGTCATCCAGTTCAGAACAAATTCAGGATTTTGAGGGCCGGCATGTAATCAAATACAGACGGACTAATGGTTCTGAGCTTGTAATTCCTATTTAAAAACAATACCGAGAGATCAGGACACCGAGGGTTCTCTGGCAACTCGGTCAAGTAATTTTCCATAAAGTGAATCTTTGTGGAACTCTGCCATTACGCGACCTCCGGAGTCTCCATGAGTCCTAAACCCCCGCACATAAGGACCAGTCTTCAATATTCATCAAAGCAAGTACTTGACAGGTTAAAAGATTCATTGATTCTTATTCTCCGTCACGAAGTCAAACATTAGATAAGGTTGGAACCCAAAATCCCCAAAATCAAGAAAGGGCAAGAGATGTTGGAATTGAATGCTCAAACCAACCTGAAGCAGAATCTAAATTGAAGGTCTGCATCGGAAAAGTTGCTGCCTTGCGACTCCTACAGCATCTCCAACATTGGCTGCTTCTGATATCCCCATGATGAGGAAGGAGCAAACGGCATGGAGCTCTTGTCAATGGCCGCTCCGGCGAGATGCCTTGAATCCTTGCAAGAAGCGGAGTCTCAAGAGCCAAACCAATCGCCGACGGAAGGGTTCTGGCAAGACGCCAGGCAAACTGATCGTCGGGGTGGTCTCCCTCGCGAGCGCAGATTAAGAGAGAATTGGAGTGTGCGACTCGTGAAGAAGAAACTGATTTGGAGATGGAATGGAAAAGCATAAAAATTAATTTTTCAAACATTAGCGCAAAAACACAAAACTACTGCAATTTCAATCCCGTGGTTTAGACTAAATTGCGTGAGCGGCCCCTTAGTTTTCGAATTTGGTTTTTGGATGAAATTGGTCGAAGATTTGGGTCAAGATTGGTCCAAATCAATTTGAATTCAAGATTGATTTAAGATTAGTTCATTATTTTTCAAACATAATCAAAATTGTATATAAGATCTAGCGTAAAGTTTGAAAAGAGAAGAGATGGACCGAGTCAAATTAGAGATGAAGCGACAGAGGATGGGCTGGCTTTACGTAGCCTTTCAAGGGATTTAATTTTGTATTCGAGATAAAGTAAAACCTAAAAATGCCAGGGGCAGCGTGCCCCCAATGCACTTACAATTTGCTCGGGATCGCTTAACTCCGATACGGTATTAAAGAAATATTGTAAGACGTGTATTATCTAATAATTACAAAAAAGATACAAGAAATATACTTCAAATAGAGTCAACTAAAAGAGCCACTGCAGCCTGCAGGTGTGATATCACCTTTTCGATAAAAAATTATTCAAAAAGTTGTAAATATATTGCATTTTTTTAATTCAATCCCAAATCTTTTTATTTTGTAAACTAAGTCTCAAATATTTTTCCGGCCAAATTTGGCCGAAAATCGTTAACATAGATACGGACCATTCTACACAGCACAATAGGTGCCGACATGGACAATTTTAATAATATTTAAGTATTTTCTTATCATTTTTCTTTTATTGAAATTCTTGTCTTCTCACCGCATGCTTTCATCTGATTAGCTAAATTCAGTACTGCTTAACATTGAGATATTTGAGGAAATTTACCATTTGTTCTTTGCTTGCCTGTCGCAAAGTGAAATGATTCTTATCATTGCCTTAATTATTAGATGGAGTACGATGATGGATTGCAAAGGCGTCGATTGGTCAAGCGTTTCAATGTAGATCTCGCAATTTTAAATGATGATGTTAACCTTGCCATCCACATGACCTCCTTCCATCTTAGATAAATTGGGGGCTAATCAATTTGTACTCGATTGAGACAGGTTCCTAAAGTACTTGATGGTTGTGGAGAAAAGTCAATGTGGAAAGGCTCGATTTAGAACGAACTCCTAAAGCACACACACCTACTCGAAAAATCAAAAGTATGAGGGCTCATTAACACGGAAACAGAAGTTCGGGGCTACATGGAAAAATTTCCTCGACATAAGGAGTTTATATTTCTAATTTAGACCCAAGTGTTGCACAATCATACCACAGGTCTTGTCGTGGTGCACATATTGTCTCCATAGTTTCATAATTGTCATAACATTATATCGATGTATATTGATGAACTGGTTTCAAAGAAGCTTTCAGCAGTCCATGATAAGAAGGTGCTCCTTCCACTCCCAATTGAAGCGATCTGCAGACCTGCATATCAGAGCTTCCACAAGATTAGCACAGACTCAAAACAGCAAAAAAATCATAGATCTTTTCTTTTCGCTTGAAGCTACAAGTTGGAATGTTTTCAAGGACGCCATAACTGCAAATGCTAGTTATTGCACCATCCCCTGCAAACCTAGGTCTGCTATGCAATAGAAGTGGCTTCTTTTCTTGTTTATGATGCATGAGAGTTCCATTTCCTATAATTTGCTTGCCATTGTCTCCGGAGCATCCAAAGATTTGCCTCGAAACACAAAGTCATTGTGGGATATCCATTGGTTGAATGTTTGCTTTGGCTTTGGCGTTGTGTAGTTTCTTTCCCAATCAGAAGCTGTGAGTTCTTCAGACACAACAAAAACAATGATTTGAAAATGACTAGAGACCCCCTCACCTTTTTGACAACATTGTTTTGCGACACCAAATTGGACCGAAGGATTAAAATGGTCATTTCCCTACAAAATAAAAACTATCATTTTCTCCAAAAGTTTTCAATAATCAACAAATTGAAAAGTAACTTAATATTGTTTCTCTCTCCGTCTCTTGGATGTAAAAGCTGACATGTTAGGAGTCTGCTACTTTTACTTAATGTCAATTTAATTAACCGAGCTTTACATTGGGGCAAAGTCATTATCGTCCCAAGTGACTCTAATTGGGATGATGATCCATCTAGAATAATTGTTCATTTGTCTATTATAGTGGGACCCCTTTGCCAAGTAAAAATAAAGAAAATGCTCAATAAAATGTAAAATGGCCGTACATATATATGTGCGTGTGAATACATTTTTATAATATTCTACCTATTGACATATTAGACTAAGGCTAACCCAGACCCTTATATTAAGAAAATTGTCTAAAAAGTCCTAAATTTATTATACTTTTGTCAATTTAATCATAAATCTTTTAATTTTACCAATTAAGTCATAAATATTTTCAAATTTCAGAAATCGCCGGTTAGGTTAGTCCAACCAATTTTGGCCGGAAATTGCTAACGTGACACTTTTTAGCAATATTTTTTTATTTTTTATGGTTTTCTTGCCAAGCCCCTACTCGCCTAGAGTTGGCAAGGGGCATAACAACCCTGCCTAGGGCTGGCAAGGGTCAACTGGGCATTGCTTATTGCCTTCTATCCCAAAAACCCTTTCTTTTTAAAGCAAAGAAAAGGAAAAAAAAACCATTAAAAAAATTCAAAATATTATTAAAAACATCACATCAGCATTAGCGTTCATTTAAGCAATTTCCAACTAAAATTGATTGTATGGAGTTAATTGATAAAAAGCGAAAAAGTTTAGAACTTAATTGACAAAATTGAAAAATTTAAGACTGAATTAGCAAAAGTGCGAGGAGTGTGCAAAACAAACTACCCAAATCCACCCGAACCAGTTGGTTTGGTCCAGAATCCGAGAGTGTCAATCCGATTCCTGATTCCTAAAAGTGGAACCGATGTTCGAGCAATCCGATTCTCAATTCCAAGGGGGAATCAAACGGAGTCAACTACATATACCTTTTTTTTAATTATTTCTTTAAAAAATTAGTAAAATATGAACTAAACACTATATTGGTCTAGTTTTAAATAGTGGGAAACAAGTTATGAAAAGAAAGTGATCAGTTCCATTAGAACAAACCAGCAGTGTAGTCTAGTTCCTGGGCCCAAGAACAACTAGTCCATTTAGGAACCGGGAGCCGATCACCCCTAAAAAGTACAATAGATTTATGAATTTTTAAATATATTTCCCTCATTATGTCTAGTTGATGTTGATCATTGATTTAAAATAAGTCTTGACCATTATCTCTTTGATTTTCACATTTATTTTTTACTAAAAACCCCTCATATCATGGCATAAACCAAATGAAAAGACCTCAGTTTATAAGGAAATTTTGGAGTTGTTTATTCTTTTTGCATAATTGTAAGATTAGAGTGAAAAATTACTGCTTAATCTATATAAATGTTATGGCTATTTATAAAAGGTCATGACTATGTTCTAACAAAAAGAAAAATATTATGAATAAACAAAAACATCGAAACCGAAGGTTCTCACATTCTCATTTCTTAATAGCATTCTTCCAGATTTAGGAATTACATAATTTTTTTTAAGATAAAACCACGGAATTTTATTAACCAAATTGATATGCGATCCGACTGAAAATGTCATCCAAATATCTCTAGTCACTGCGGTATGGATTAATGTGGTTTTTCAATAAGATCCTCCTAGCATGCATGCCAAGCCTCAGCCCATTTCAATTTTTGAAAGTTAGGTCCGAAAGCCCTTTTGATAGTCCGGCCCATCTCTCCTTCCAACCGTGTAATGTCATGGAAATCATACTATTCTTGGGCGTTATTGTTTGCCACCTTTGGATCACCCTAAGCAAACGTTTGAATCAAGGCATTTGAGGAAGATAGTGATAAGTTTCATACAAATTGAAGAAGGGAAAGAACGAATCCAACCACAAATAGATGGAGCTTGATTCATGACTGGGATAGGGCTTACTACGTGATCGAAATGTGCCCTAGTTCATTGCTAGCATGCGTGTGACCTCATTTGCAATCGGACTTAACTTGATCCATGATTGGAACTTTCTTTTTTTGGCATTCCTCTCCATTAATTTTTACCACTTTTTTTGTTCCTCGTATTTTAATTATCTTTTTTCATATCACAACTCGGTTGGTCCATATTGCTATGTTTTGAAATACTAAAATGCACTAGCAGGGAGTGAAATTGAATGATGGCGTGCCATAATTTTGCAACTCCATGTCAATCTAGGCTAATCTCATATAATAAAACGCATTGAGTAGCCTTCAAAATGTACACAATTTTAACTAGATTTGCATGCTTAGTCTAAATTAGCAATTGAGTTTTGGTGCGGTTGTCCGCCATCATAATATCTTTGAAGCACTTTGATTGAATAATATTAGGCGAAAAGAGGAGTCCCTTTATATTCAAAATCATTAGATGGATATGACCAATGTAGTAAGGCTCCATGGATTTCCGCCACCCTTTCAACAACGGAATGATGTCATCCTTACACATTTTTAGTTGTATAGTCTAGATCGAACTACCTCAAACATTGAGAAGCACCATGTTCAAGAGACTCTTTCCACATCTTCTCAATAGACTTCCTGGAACTAGTTCTTCATCTCCACTACCCGGTGATCAAGGCAAGGATACTTGAGTGCTCGGCTTTTGATGACTGTATCAATAATAATCCGAAAGCACGAAGTTGGGATAGCTAATTACTGTCGTAAAAGTTTGTAAAAAATGAGGAATTAAGTCATGTGTAAGGATGAAGTAAATTAAATTGTGACTAAAATTCAACGTGGCCTTTTCAAATTTTTTTTGTGAAGACTAAGGTTGATAAAGTATCAATTATGTGTTTACTTTGTGCCTATAATAACTAAAATAATATGGAATTTGCTTAGGGGATCCCGTTGCCCCCTCCTTACTTTGACACCAAGTGTGCCCAAACAGAGTTACGTGGTTTAGTGCATCCGCTTAAGGAAACAATTATTTTGATTAGCAAGCATAGCGTATTTAAATTTACATTGTGCAAGCATATATTTTGTGCATGAATTTTAACAATTAAATCTATTTATACCATTTAAATGTGGGCATATCTGGATAGTATGATTTGTGTCCAGCGTAACATAACTCTGTGTAATAGCTATTGTAAAATTTATTTTTTTAAAATGCTCAAACATTATTTAATTTAATAGCTAAGACAACAAAGGAATACATACAAGTACACAGAAGAACTTGTCTATTAGATTAGACTTTTTGGCCACGTCATATCCAGACTTCTCAAACGGATTAAAGGCAATGAAAACGGTGAGGAGGGAAAACCGACGTGCGAATGATCGTTCAGGGACTTGGATGACACGTGGCACCACGCGTCGTCCATTAAATGGGCCGTCTCCACGACCTTCTTTAGAAACCACGTACCAAATTAGTGACATTTTCTTTTTATTTATTTTTAAGAACACGTGATATTCAAACGTTTGACTTGTCAACCGTCCGCGCTGAAAATCAAAGCAATTAAGCTTGTTAGACAACTCTAATTAGTTTAGACTTAAAAGATATAATTAATCTAGAAATTGACTAATAATACGTAAGAAAAAGGTTGGGGGTTAATTCATTTAGTAGAAAAAATAATTGATGATAATTAAAATCTTATCTATCAATCACAGTCGTGATTCTATGTTTGAAAATAAATTATAAATATGCAGTGATTGTCAAATAACTATTTTTTCTTTCCTTTTTAACACTTGAAGATTATTACACTTAAAAATAAATTCTTTAAGTTCCCAACACTGATTTCTCCACATTGTCAAATAGGTCAAAATGCGCATTAATCAATACATTGATGTAAATAGAATAAGGCTCTACATGAGTGGTCAGTAAGGCCTCCAATTTAAGATTACTTTGAACCAGAGACACATTTATCCATGCAACTCTCTCAATTTTATTTTATTTTTTGTCATTTACCCATAAAACAATATAAACGTATTGTTGATTGGCTAAAAGGCAAGGAATGCGTAAATGTTAACGCATGGCTCTTTGCCAATGCATTTTCTTTTCTGGACTACCATTGAGTGCATGTCATGGATTTGAGGCATTCATGTGTTTTGTTCCATTATACGTTAATTGCGATATGACTGGATTATGCTTACACCTCAATTTTGTCAAGAACAAAGAACAGCTCAAAAAAATCATTGTATTGAGGTTTCCTAGAAATGTATGCTTTTAAAAGTAGCAATGCATCTTTATGAATATCTACAATAACAAAAAAGAATATAAACCACCATAAGTTCAAAGTGTGTTTGAACTTATTATTATTATTTTTTTTAATCTAGTAGCACCCAACTTTGACTTTGTTTTTAGTCTTAAGCATCTAGGCTTTCGTAATACATAAATGTCAACACATGGATTCACCGGATCTTTCTTATTGTCTCTTTCCACATGTCATTATGGATCATATATGAGTGCCAGCAATGGGTCTTCTTGCTTACTAGACAGTTCATCATTTTTCTTTCCATTCCTTTTAATTACTAAATGAAGAGCTGGTGTTGATTTTCTGTTGAAATTGTTGCAGCTCTTTCAGTATACACAGAAACATGAGAATATTAGTGCTGCAAGTTATAGTAGTTATATAAAGTTTGCAAGGACAAGCAAGTTTTACGGACGCCTCAATGTGAATCAATGTCTTTATTAAGTAATGTTGTTCTTAGTTGCCTTGTTAGAAATGGTAAGTTTGGCATCAGCATGAAATGTTTTCAACAAATGAAGCAAGACGGGCTGAAACGGGATTTCATTACAAACAGTATAGGGCGTGACTCTGACCTCATATTGGTTAGCTTTCTTTAAGTAATCAAATTAGCAACTTGTGTGAAATGGATTTATGACCAATAGAGAGCTAAATTTAATGTGATATCTATTGTCAAATGACATTAGACTTTCGATACGTAAACTTTAGAAATTTTTGTGAAAAGATATGCTATATACATTGTAGCCTCGTAGGCCTATTCTCGACCGCTTAAGCTTTTGAGGAAAACGATTACTTAATATGGTAGAACACGAGATAAGTGTTAATATTCAAAAATGACTAAATGAAAAATATTTTCATATTCTACAAAATATTTTCTGGTTTTACAACATCAAATTAATCCGCAATTTCCCCTGCCTTCCGAACAATTAGACTCTGCCATGACTTTTTCTCGTCCAAAGAGATAAGCTCATCAATTAATTTTTTTTTTTTTTTTGGTCGGTCCAAGCTCATCAATTAAGTTCACAAGTATAGAATTAAGTTGTTTGATCATTTGCGCCTGAGTCGTTTCGACCATTTGGACCGTAGGAAAAGCCCAAGGTCCGAACCCAGGATCTGGCCCGTATTCACCTACGCACTATCATGCTCGTCTTCATTCCTCCCCACGATGAAGCAAACCGAGATTTTAGATTCCACGTGCGGCATTGTTCTTGCTGCAACCGTCCACTTCAAATGACGGTTACTTGCTCATGAGAACAGAACCGCTTACTCCTCTGCCCTCCAAAACCAGCCTTTGCCTTACGCTGCTAACCCATGGCCTTTTGCATTAAAGAAGAAAACAGAAAAACTTTATGTTCATGCAATTGCATGGCCTTTTGCATTGCTTCACTAGTTCAGTATCCTCATGTTTCCTTTAACCCATGGGTTCATCACAAACCTTTTCTGATCTGTCATTCTGATCTAAGGAACTTCAAATATGCCTTTATGAAATTCCATTTGATTACAATGTTATCCTTTTTTCTGTGAGCTCATGATGACCAGCTTAATTTAAATAGCGTGTTGATCTTCAGTAGTTCCATGGCTGCTACTCAGTATGGTTGTCTGTCTGTATTCATAGCCTGTCTGCGCTGGTAGGAGTTTCCTGTGTTGACAAGGCTTGGTTTATCTCATCTGTGTTATTGCCTGTCCATATTTGAACGGTGCATCTCTTTAGCTTCTGTAAGAGTCATCTTTTGCATATCGTGTTCTTGCTTTAGTTTGAATGATGTCGGGACTCTCCTTTATTGCAGACAAGCAAGGTTAAGCGAGATTTCATCCTACTTGATATGAAAACATGTTGCTTAGTTTGTTGCAATATAACAGAATATCTCGTCGTTTTCTTGTCCATAGACATATATTTTAAGGGTGAAACTAATGCCTGCTTTGGTTTTCTGGTGGCTAAACTGGGGTTTACTTCAATAGATGGCCATTGACATCATAGTTTCTCTCCTATGATTGCCAAACCCTATGTTTACCCAGCAAGACAAATGATCTTTGTTAGAATAGAAATTTCATGCTATTTTTGTCATGGAATTTCCAGATGGGGCAATGGCATGCTGCTGATGAATATGACGGTCAAGTGAGGGAGATTACCTTTAGATCTCTTTGTAGCAGTCCAATGTGCCCACCTGACACGGCCATGACAGAGTATCAGCATGCTGCTTTATCACCAGATAAGAAAACTCTGGTCTGCCTGCTTGCCTTAGCTTCTTAATTGATTCTCGTCAATGTTCTCTTGATGCACTACTTGTAAACCTGCCTTGTAGACCTGTTCTATAGCCCCTCCTTTTGTTTTTGGCTGACATTCTGCAGCGTCTGTTGCATTTAGGTTTTACCCTCGTCTTCTTTTCTGCATCTCCCTATGGTTCTAAATCTACTATGGTTGAGAAAATGTTCCTCTTCCCTGTAGGTGTTCGAGACAGTCCAGCAGGCACATGATGTCCCTTTTGGATCCTACTTTGAGGTTTTACATATAATTTTGTTTTTCATTTTTAAGTTCCCATTAAAAAGTACTGATCTATTTAATCGAGTATAATCATATGAGTGATATCAACATTTTTAGAATTACATGAATCTTGGTTTTTTCATGTTTTTATTGGTAACTGTGATGTCAATCAGCTTATCGCATTTTTCAATGGTTCATGGTAAATTTGTACCATACATTTTGGAGAGTCCTGGAAGTATCATAATGCAATTAGTAATGCCAGTTACTTTGGATATGGTTAGGGCCTCTTTGAGGTGCACCAGTTATAGGACCAGTGGACCACTCTTGACATTTTTAGTCATTTTCTCATTCATTCTATGTGTGGGTTGGATGACACAACTTGCACCTACTTCCATGCAGCTATGTAAGGCTCTTACATTCTAATAAAAGTGCTCAAAACTACTAAAAACTTAAATCTCCATTTCATGAGAATCTGCACACGGATAAATCTTATTAGTGAAGGCAGTTGAATGATTTAAGGGTTTTGGAAATGATTAAAGACAACAGGATGGGCACATGAAAAAAAAAAATATTTTATAAAGGTAGAGCAGTTTTTGAGAGGGGAAAATACATTTTGGTATTATCGATTTTGTTTTATGGATGGTTCATCTCATGTTGTCCTCTGTCTCTCTCTCTCTCATGTGCGCGCCTGCGCACAGAGACAATGGACATCCATCACACAACCATCTTTGATAATTTGCTGTGGCAATCTCTCTTTCTCAATTTTCTTTGAATGTTTTTTACATGCCAATATGCAGCATGCACGTTTTGCTTAAGACTGTCGTCCTATCTGTATGTGATAATTTCATCCACCTCAATTGTGACAAATTGGAGATACCAACATTTCTATTATAAATCAACTCTTCATATGGGCACTAGATAAGGATTGCTTTCGACCTTCTTTGTTTTTTTTTTTTTATCATGTCCCACATAAAGAGCAGTCACGTGTTGTAATCGAGAGAGAGAGAACGAGGAAGAGAGACAGAGAGCAAGAATGGTGGGTGGAGGATTTGTAGAAGGCGGGCAGCTGAAAAGGGCGCATCTTTACGTGTACAGGATCACTGCTATTTCGTATTTGCCTGCATTATTGGCGCCCTTGGTGGATCGCTTTTTGGGTACCATCCGGGCGTTTCGGGTGAGTCTTTTTTTCTTTCGTCTCACCTTTTTGCTAGGATTTTGAATGCGTTTGCTGCGGTGTTTCGTGAATTGCGAAGCTTTATCTAGGGAAGATAACCTTTTTTTGTGTTTGTGGAAGATAAATGTGGAATCTTGATCGAAGGTTGATGCAAAAGGGGTTGCGTTTTGTCCCGGAAGTAGTTGTGAATATGCAGGGAAGGGGAGAGATTTCTGAAAGTACTAATTTCACTGGGTGTTCATGTCAGCCAGTGCTGTTATTGGTCGTGTCTTTGGTATTAATCTGGATTTTTTGACATATGCGTTTCATCATTCTTGATTTCTCCGTTTCAAAACAAAATGAAATTTAGGAAGAGAATCGCCCTTTGAATTACCTAGAAACCGACGATCTTGAAAATTAGCAGATGCCAATGGCTATGCCAGGAAGAAGATAATCCCTTCTTCAACCCGAGTTCTTTAAAAATCGACGACCAATGATCTTGATACTTGCATTCGTTTAAGGTGAAGTGACCTCCATGGACGATTTCCTGAAGGAGTTCTTCCCAAGTGAACCAGAGAAAGCAAGAGCATCTGAATGAGACCAATTACTGCAAGTATGACAACCAGATCCTGACGCTCTTCACTTCTTCTCTCTACTTTGTGGGCCTGGTCAGTTGAAGATGAGGCCAACACCAGTGCTATGTTGTACAGCCTCACTATCCGCCTGAGAGAAATGGTGGAGAGCTGTTGGAGGTGGACGGTGAGGTCAAGCCCGAAGTGCCCAGACTATCGGGTAGCCTGGATGATTCTCGGCTGAAACTGAGGCAGGAGCCGGCAAAGTTGGGGGATGATCCGGGTTACGAGGACATGCCCATGGAGGAATTTGCAATGGCATATTTTAGAGGGGTTTTGGATGGCAAGAGGGGAAAGGGGTGGGAAAGAACGCCAAGGAGGAACATCTGTGATTGATCTTGGTTGACTTCTTCATTGGCATTTGCGACTGTGGATCGCGGACAGCTTTCTGGTGTCTAGATGGCTCTTTTGAGGATAGGGCAAGAGATTCACCTATGGAAGTAATGCGTTCTCTCTTTGCAAAAGAGAAGTTGCCTTAGAAATGAATGCCTCTTTTGGCTACGATTTTTCAAAAGTCTTTAACTTTTTGAAGAGGAGTTAAGTGGGTAAATGCTATCTTTTCTTATATACATTTAGTATGTGAGTTTCCTGTCCATAGTCTGCACTATATTAACTCTGCTAAGCTTTTGTCAGTATTCTTGGCTGTTTGTGGTGTTTTGATACACGGTTCTGTTACTTTCATCATGACCAGGGCAGGTGTTGATAGGGACCAGCGTCTGCCTCGCGCTTTTCAGCCGGTCAACGGGGAAGAAGAAAAAAGACTTTGGGATGACAAATGCGACATGTCATTATTGTCATCGCCATATTACTTGTCACAACGGCCGCGCAGATTTCGGCAAACTGCCAAGAGGTACTTTTTCAGAGGCATATGATATGGCGGGAAAATCTATACTTTCTCATAGGCACAAATGAGGATTTGACTTTTTCAATAGTTGTAATATAGGTTGTTATGTTTTCTCTTTTTCGGTAATCGTGCCTTCAATAACTGGTATGTCGTCAAAGGGTTGAAATTGGACCAAATTGGTGATGATCTTGACATGAATTGCATTAACACTCTCGGCCGTTACTTTCTTATTGCCAATAATTTTGATGAATAAGGGTGGAGACATGCTAGATGGAAAGATTAGCCTTTTCCGCGTGCGGCTTTTACCTGGTGGACTATTATGGTCATTGTTTTGCTTGTCGAAATTCTCAAATTTGCACCGCAGTTCTGTCGGTAAAATTAGACATGAAATGTTGGCCAAAAGCTATAGTCAAGGTGTTTTTTTGGATATGGAATATGTCTTTTTTTTTTGGTGGGTGCTTTTGAATTTGTTCATTTGTATCTATGTGGAATCCAGATTTTTCCACATTTAGTGGTTTATCATTAATAAACTTCCGTGGTCTATTTATAAGTTGCCATTGTACATGCAAAAGATGATGGAGTCACATCCCAACCAATCGAAAAATAGTCAGCAACTTTCTACTCAGAAAGAATTTAAAATAAATAGGTTTGATTTGTGCACATCAATTGGGATGTGACTCCAGCATCTTCTGCATGTACGATGGCAACTTATAAATAGACCGTGGGCGTTTATTAATGATAAACCACTAAATGTGGAAAAATCTAAGACTCCACAAAGATACAAACGAACAAATTCAGAAGCACCCCAAAAAAAAAAGACATATTCCATGTCCCAAAAAAAAAAAAAAAAAAAAAAACACCCTTGGCTGTAGCTTTAAGCCAACATTCCATGTCCAGTTTTACCGATAGAACTACAGTGTAAATTTGAGAATTTCGACAAGCAAAACAATGACCATAACGGCCCACCAAGTAAAAGCCGCATGTGGAAAAGGTTAAGCTTTCCATCTGGCATGTCTCCACCCTTATTCATCAAAATCATTGGCAATAAGAAAGTAACAGCTGAGAGTGTTAATGCAATCCACGCCAAGATCATCACTAATTTGGTCCAATTTCAACCCTTTGACGACATACCAGTTATTGAAAGCACAATTACTTAAAAAGAGAAAACATAACAGCCTATATTACAACTATTGAAAAAGTCAAATTCTGATTCGTGCCTATAAAAAGTATAGATTTTCCTGCCATATTAGATGCCTCCGAAAAAGTACCTCCTTGAGGGTTTGCCGAAATCTGCACGGCCGTCGTGACAAGTAATATAGGGATGACAATAATGACTTGTCGCATCTTGTCATCCCAAAGTCTTTTTTCCTCTTCCCCGTTGACTGGCTCGAAAAGCACGAGGCGAACGCTGGTCCCTATCAACACCTACCCTTGCCATGATGATGAGTAATACTAGTGTATTATTTGCCAATAACAACTTGTTTATTTTTTTGGCAAGCTATGTACTTTTAGGATTAAATATATACCTTTTTTTTTTATAATTCTATTTTTTCAAAATAACAATGTGACTATATTAAAAAGTTAAAGATCATAATATAATAGCGAGGACTTTGTCTTTAGTAATTAGTGATTCACCTATTAGTATTCAAGATGTAAAATACAACTTGCATATCAATATGACAAGTTCAAATCTGATACAACATGATCTAAAAGGTAGTATTTTGAAATGGATTCTTCTACACCAAAGTAGACATTTAGCTCTCTTTTATTTACACATATTTCTTTCAATTTTAATAATAAGAAACGATATTTCAACGGGATAAAATGGGACATTACAAATGTATAATTTATAAAAAAGATATGTATTATAATTGACAAATGAAAGTAAAGATGAGTATAAATTGTGAAATAGACTTGATGAGTATAAATTGTGAAATAGACTTACTTACATGTATGGTTAATAGTGTTCTGTTTTTGAGAACCAAAAATCAAGATTCTAAATGCACGGAAAAGACTAAAGTCATTGCCCCCACTAAACTGCCCATCAATTCAGGGATTAAAATATAGATTATAGGATAAAGGACGCTATTGATAAATAATGAAGAAAACCAAGTAAGGCCCGTGCCGTTTCACCTTTCATTGACTGACTGGATCATCAATAATTGCCTTGCTTGTAACGGTCTTGTAATGTTCTCAACAAGCGTGAATGGCTGAAATGCTTATGTGGTTCCATCTATGTTTTAGGTTCTGTGTGCTGTATGTAAGAGAAGTGGCGAAGGGAGGTTGGCCTATAAACTCCACAAGGAATTGCTCATACATGCAGGAAATATTGGAGGTTTGTAAATAAGTGAAAAAAATATCGAATGTCCTTTTAATGATGTGTGAGACAAAATCAATTATAATGTACGAAAATTATGTAAAACTTGTGTTTTTTAGTTGGATCCAATATGAATCACATTATCTTTGGATAGGTGATTGGCATAACTTATCAAGGAATTTTACCAAAGTATTGGATAATTTTCAAGAAGGGCTTTGTAGTATATTCTGTCAATTTTCCATTAATCTATGAGACTTTATTGATATAGCTATTTTTTTAATCTCAAAGCTAGTCACATACATAACTTGATTTCTAATGTCAAGGGTCTTCTTAAATAGAATTTTCAATATATCAAAATCATTTTGCAATCCCAAAATAAAATAAAATTGTATGTCCTTTGGATGACTCAATAGATAGAATCAATCATAATATGCAAAAAGAGTGAGAAAAGTTTTTGTTTTTCAATTAGATTCAATATGAGTCACATTATCTCTTAATTTGTGATCAGCATAGTACATCGTATTAACTCCATATAACAACATTCTCAAGCAATATTAATCATTTTTCTTCTTTTGCACTTAAAGGGGAAGTACATTGAACATGGTAACCTAGAACATAACCTAGTATATAACGTGCGAAAGAAGAGATACTAATGCAGTTCACTAGATACAGCTTCCTACATGCATGAAGTGGTCTTTGAAATCATGCTAATCTCTCCGTCTCTCTCTTCTTCAAGTTCATGCTCATGCATGTTATTGGCAAAGTAGTGAGATCTCGGTTTTTCCTTATTTGAAGGGTAAGTGAACTTGTATCATATTGCTCGTATGCTTCATTAATATGATAAAACTATACTCTTGATCCCTAAGTTTGAGTAATAAAGTAACTTTTTTTCTACTTCTTGATTCCGTTTCAAATTTATTCTCAGGAACAAATACGTTATCAAATGAATTTCTATTTTTTTTATTCCGAAAATAAAATAATGGAAATAATCATTGTTTGGCCGGTTAGGGTGCAAATGATGACCATTCTAACCAAAAATTGATTTTTTTATTTCTATTCCTAAATGAGTTTCAAAGTAAAAATACGCATTTAATAATGATACAAATTTTTTATTTTCGGAATAGAAATTCATTTCATAATGACACAAAATTTCTCCCTTTTCAACGAAAGCGGCGGTGGTGGCAACCAGCGGCAACAGTGGCAACCAGTGACGATGATGGCCAACAATGAACGGCAGCAAGTAGCTGGCGATGATGGCCAACAATTGGGAGTGGTGAAAATGGATGGTAAACAGCAGCTGTCGCCGCCAATGGTTGACGATTGGCGGTGGCAGCTAGTAACTAGGCGGTTAGGAGTGGTGACAAACAGATGATGAACGGCAGCCAGCAGCCGGCAATGATGGCGGACGGTTGGGAGTGGTGACAACGAATGGTAAACAATAGCCACAACTGCCAATGGTTGACGATTGGCGGTGGTAGTTGGTAATTGACAACGGTGGCCAGCGATCGACGATGATGGCGGACGGCTGAGAGTGGCAACAACGGACGATAAACAGTGATTGGTGACAATGGATGAGCAATCAATAAATAGAAAGAACAAAATATTGAGAAGAGTTTTTATTTTTTATTTTTATTTTAGAAATAGAAAAGTAAAAAAAATTTACTTCTAATTTCTATTCCAAATCTATTTCTAGAATAGATTGGACATGCGACTCGAACGGATGCTATATTCAAAGTCCATCTAGACCTTGATATGGGCTAAGGTGCCCGTTCAACGTTCTTACTCTCCTCCAAGTTGTTTAATCATTTGGGCTCGAGTCGTTTGGACCATTTTGAACCGTAGGAAAAGCCCAAAGTCCGAGCCCAGGGTCTGGCCCGTATTCACCTGCGCACTATCACGCTCGTCTTCATTCCTCCCCACGATGAAGCAAACCGAGATTTTAGATTCCACGTGCGGGCATTGTTCCAATCGCAACCGTCCATTTTCAAATGACGGTTATTGCTTCATGAGAAGAGAACCGCTTCTTACTCCTCTGCCCTCCAAAACCAGCCTTTGCCTTACGAGAGAGAGAGAGACAGACAGACAGAGAGAAGAGAATGGTGGGTGGAGGATTTGTAGAAGGCGGGCACCTGAGAAGGGCGCATCTTAACGAGTACAGGATCACTAGGTATTTCGTATTTGCCTGCATTATTGCGGCCCTTGGTGGATCGCTTTTTGGGTACAATCTGGGCGTTTCGGGTGAGTCTTTTTGTCTTTCATCTCGCCTTTTTGCTTGGATTTTTTGACGTATGCATTTCATCATTCTTGATTCCTCCGGTCCAAAACAGAATGAAATTGAGGAAGAGAATCGCCCTTTGAATTTACCCAGAAACGGACGATCTTGAAAATTAGTTGATGCCAATGGCTGTGCCAGGAAGAAGATAATCCCTTCTTCAACCCAAGTTCTTTAAAAATCGACGACCAATGATCTTGATACTTGCATTCGTTTCAGGTGAAGTGACCTCTAGGGACGATTTCCTGAAGGAGTTCTTCCCAAAAGTGAACCGGAGAAAGCAAGAGCATCTGAACGAGACCAATTACTGCAAGTACGACAACCAGATCCTGACGCTCTTCACTTCTTCTCTCTACTTTGCGGGCCTAGTCACTTGAATGAGGCCAACACCAGTGCTGTGTTGTACAGCCTCACTATCCGCCAGAGAGAAATGGTGGAGAGCTATCGGCGGTGGACAGTGAGGTCAAGACCGAAGTGCCCAGACTATCGGGTAGCCTGGATGATTCCCGGCTGAAACTAAGGCAGGAGCCGGCAAAGTTGGGGGATGATCCGGGTTACGAGGACATGCCCATGGAGGAATTTGCAGTGGCATATCTTAGAGGGGTTTTGGATGGCAAGAGGGGAAAGGGGTGGGAAAGAACGCCAAGGAGGATGTTCCGGTTAGATGCAAGGCTTTTATGCTTCCTGTACTGCAAATTCTGCCCCTTCTTTTTATCTGGTCTTTTTCGTTTTGTTAACAAATGATAGTTCGAATCCTTAACTTTTGCCCAAAAACTACTACTTTTTCCCACCATTTGCTTTTTATATCATGTAAAGGCTTCACTTAAGTGCTTTTCCTGAGGGATATCCATGATAAGCTGATTTACAGACACAGGAAAGTTAAATGTATTCATTTTATCAGGATATCATGTATGATTCGTGTTACCATGAACTCTCTGTTTTCCTGTCTTTAAATGAAAAGAATGCTTCATGCTAATGAATGAAGTTGTCAAAATAAATATCTCTGTGTTTCTATGACTTTTCTTTTCTTAAGAAACATGCATATGTGGATTTCTAGTTTAATATTAAATGGACTTTAACGGACCACCAGAATGACTGGACAATGTTCTTGATAGTCTGTTTATTACTTTTATTGCTTGAATGAACAATACAGCTTGCATATATTGTCAGGAACTGTGTTTATGCCACCAAAGTGGTCCTTAGGCTATCATCAATGGTGCTGGAGCTATGACTCTGATAACAAAGTTTGAGAGGTTGGCCCTTCCAATGCATCTTGCTTGATTCTACGGTCTTTCCTCCACAACCCGCATTTCCTTCTACCTGATTGAATAACAAGGTCCAACTTTCATTGTATGCTGTTGGCATATCATTTATGAGTCAATGCACGATAGTTCTTTAGTTATTGCAGATCACAAGTAAATTTAGAGAAAAGCAGATTCCTCGTGATGTCGTATGTATGCATATGGATTATATGGATGGGTTTTGCTGCTTTGCTTTTCACAAGGCGTGGAATCCCATTTTGTGTTAACCCTATTATTGCCCTGTTTGGAAAAATAACATATTACCTTCCACTAAGTAGGTCCAACTTCACATCATTTACCTCACTTTCAATAGGTATCAAACCACTCGCAACTTATGTCTAGAATTGATTGTTTTATCCAATTTCAAAAAGACGTTGTGCACTTATCACCTAAAACAAAGCATAACTACATATCTACATGAAATTTGACCTAAAGCAAAGCATATATCTACTTCTACATGTAAGATGAAAGAATATTGTCAAATATGAATGAAAATCTGTTTTTCATCTAGTAATGATCTAGAAGAAGATGGTGTTATTCATTTTGGAAGTGAGGTAGGTCATGTGCAATATGTCGTGAGTTAATACACTTTGGAGGCACTGCGATGATCAATGTTCTTGGATATTCTATTTTGAACCTAAGATTCAGTAATGATGCAGAAATGCCATGCATCACTATTTTGTCCATCGCTTCCATACATTTAATCCATTGACTCCTTTAATATTGGTGGCCACTTTATGTTTGAAGCCTCCAAAGCACATTCATGTCTGGGACTTCTTGCCTCGCCAACTTGTCTAACAGTAAAAGGACTTAGGTTGAATGCTTAGTAAGCAGTAGAGACCTTTCAAAGTAAATAAAGAGTAATATTTTCAGCATGGAAACTGAAACGGAGGATTTATTCTCAGGACTACTTCTCTGATCCAAAATCTTTGGTAGATGGTCTCCACCAACACGGGTTCAAAGCCATCTGGATACTTGATCCTAGTTTTAAACGTGAAGAGGGGCCTTATGTCTATGACAGTGGTTGCAAAAGTGATGTCTGCATCAAAGCAGCAGATGGAACTCTATTTGTTGGTACTTCGTTGTCTTTCACTGTGGTTTTGGCTAATTTTTGTCGTTGTCTATCTGGTTTTGCTTTTTGCTTTTTAACTTTTCGTCTTTTGCTTTTTTGTAGCATTTGAAATTTGATTAACCCTTAAAACCTTTCACATGTTGACATGCTGAGTCATTTGGATTTAGCTGAAAATAAGTCCACATGTATGTAAATGCTAAGTAATTGTTTGCTTGTCAGGGGAGGTGTGGCCCGATCCTTGTGTATTCCCTAAATTTACACGGTCAAGAGTCCATCGCTGGTGGGTTAAGTTAGTTCAGGATTTCATTTCTAATGGAGTCGATGATCTATGAAACAATATGAATGAACCATCTTTTCATTAAGGTAATTAGTGCTTTTAGTTTTTGTCATTTTCTTTAGTTAGACTATGGCTTATAACTTCTCTTATTCCATGACGAAGACCATGCCCGAGAGCAACATTCATAAGGGAGATGATGAACTTGGAGGTCTCCAGAATCACTCACACTATCGTAATGCAAGTTTTCCAGCCTTTTGCTATTTGTAGCTTGTGTTTCATTTTTTAGAGTTATATTGAAATAGATAGTAAGTAATTTATAATGTATCCACCACGATTTTACTAGAAATTTTTTTTTTTTTCTAAGGCATACAAATTCTTCGTATATTGTAATACGGTGACTTTCCTCCTGTCACTAAGTGTCATTTTATTATTACTGAGCCGGATGTCAAGGTGCCAGACTGTCTTCAGTAAGGTTGCCACCTGGATGGCGACCATGTTCGTAGGACTATCGTTTGCGTTGCCTGTCGTCATTCTGAATAAAGACTCTGAAAATAACCCAACATATGCAAAGGTTGGGATCATAGTCTTCCTCCAGGTTATCGAGGAAAGCGACAACATCAGCGGCAGGGCCATGAATGTCACTGTGAACGTGCCGGTCGAGGCCAGCGGCTCTGACGTCCCACCAACAATCACGTTCGAGGAGATCGACTTGGGGAAGGCGCTGATCTTGAACATCAGGCATTATAAATATGCAAAGTTGACGCCCGTACAGCATCACGAGATCGCGATAGCCATGAATAGCCTGATCACATGGCGGCCTGACCTCATGGGGGACATTGGAGCCACTGGCCTCCACCGGCACGTTCTCGTACACGGCAACATTGATGGCCCTGCCACTAGTGTCGTGGCTTCCCTTGATAACCTGGACGAAGACTACAATCCCAGCCTTTGGATACATTGGGCTCTTTTCAGTGTCATTGTTCATAATGACTAAAGGCATCGCAAACAAAGAGTCCTGCGAACATGGTTGCCATCCAGCCGGTGACCTTACCGAAGATAGTTTGGCACCTTGACATCCGGTTCAGTAATAATAAAATGACACTTAGCGATAGATGGAAAGTCATCGTATTACAATATACAAATACTCTTTGTATACCTTAAGAAATTTCGACGCCATAATGGGCGAGCCAATTGCGTAATGTGCTCTTGCAGTCCCAATGGAGAGAGGGCTGCTTGAAACACGAAGGTTGCTAGCAGGATCGTTGTAACCATGATCGCGTTCATCGAGCTTTCATTTTGCAGTGGCGTGCCTTCACCTGGACCGACCATATTCTTTTCTTCTTTCTTTCTTTTTTCTCTTGAAGTTCCTTCTGCTTTGCACCATTTCATGAATTTATAGCCTTCGACAGAAACTGCAACTCTCTCTTCCACCGTATACTCCTCCAACAATCCCTAAACAGGAAAAACAGCAAAACTAATGAGACTCGTCCTTCCGTTAGTCAAACCTCGACTAAACGACTGTTGGTGATCCTCAAATCGACAACTTCTTCCTCCACTGTTCCTAGGCGTAATCTGAAGCTGATCCAAGCCCCGGCGATGATCCGACGTTGTGATCCTCAGCCCACTCCAACCTCTAGTCTTAGCTTCCAGCTTATAGTAACCTTGTTCGATTGAGCATTGCATGAAGATTAATTGAGGTGAACTTTTAGATCTTGAGCTTGACGAGGCGAGATTACCTTATGCAATTGGGCTACAGCTCAACCCTTGGATGATGTTCTATGCTTGTGTGGATGATCTTTGCAGCTTAAGATGGCTATATATGATGGATGATAGCCTAGAATGGTTTGACCAGATGATTGCTTAACTAACTGTCTATTTTGTAATTCGAATGGCTTGACTGGACTAGTCGTCTTACTGTCTTCATTTGAGCTGGATATTATCGTTTTTGGTTTTCGAATTCCTAATGAGCTTCATAGATGGTTTCACGAGCTTTCCAACGGCATATTAAACGTGTAAATCGGATCTCATTTGCTATACCAAAACCTGTTTCTAAGTAGGGTGATCTGTTCTAGAATATGCATGTGCTACTGCAATGATTGAGGTTAACAGACCTACCCGATTTGTTGATTTTGCATGATTTGTAATAAGATCTATAACCTCATCCGCTCTTCAACCCCACTCCCATTAAAAAAACGAAGAAGCAAGCTCCAGAAAAGGAAAATGTACGAAAAGAAAAAATGGCAGGAGAGCTTTTGACATGCAGTTCCACATCAAAGAAATATTGCGCATGTTACAAATGAAATCCTGCTGCTGCACAACCAATTTAATAATAAAAAAAGATTGACGCAGTGCAAAACCAATTTAGCAATCCAGCTTGTTGACTCGCATATTTACCTTCTTTTGTGAACCCGTGTGATTCCAATTACACACAGATTCCTCTTGCCTTAACTCAAATTTTGAACACCTGGTTTTGATCACAAGTAGATTTTCATATTACGGTTGAATTACTTGTTTAATTTCATCACAACCTCAATTTAAGATTAAAAGAGGTATAGCTGCTCCCAAAAAGCAGCACAAAGCATGCAATTCTCTCGACTTCACTGAAAATCACATCACATTCTGTCTCGCAAGTAATCAAAAGTACACCACAATTTCATGTCATGTTGACTAGGACGTTTGTGGTTCTTGGTTCTGTTTGGTGTATACTTTATACCAAAAAAAAAGTAAAAATAATTTATTTTCACCAAAACCAATCCAATAAGGTTAAAAGTCAGACCAAACCGCTAAGTTAGTTCATCATTTATGAGATGCAGCACTAAGCAATAACATATAAGAAGCTAAAGAGTAACTTAGTACTTTAATAGTTAACATCAAGCAACGAAAATTATTTCCTTAGAGGGAAAATACAAACTGCAAAGACATTGAATGACTATCAGCTACAACATTTTTTATTAGGTGCAAGAGGGATCATAGCCTTATTGTTGACGGAAAAATTATTGTCTTGACATATACTATCAATTTGGTTAGGTTTATCAAGTTAACACAATTAAGGGAACCCAAACAAATAAAATCGTAGTTTGCTTTTCTCGCTTTCCTGGCATTTTGCCACCTCTCCAACTGCTTCTCGACCTTTGCAATATACTGATCCCCAATCTGTTTCTGATATTCAGATAGCTCCCGTCGCCCAGCGCTCTTCTGCTCCAGGAAATCCTGTTCAAGGATAAAGCACAGATCAATGATGTGCACCAAAAGGACCGATTAGAGACAAAGGGCAACTTGCTGACATGTGATGGAGAGGAATTATTAGTTTTTCTCCTGTTCTTGTAAACACCAACAAAATGATGAACCAATTTCCTTTGCGCTATGTATTAGTGCATATATTCAGATCAAAATACCTATATATCACTATAGATGCACCTGCGCCTCAACTTTCCTTGAGAATAACAGTAGAAAGAAACCAACTTGCTCCTTTTGCCGCTCAATCAAGGTTGCATCTTTCTTTTCTTCTGCCTTGGCAGCAATTCTAATCAGACAAAAGAGGGTATATGTCAACCACTTCATTAACTAATCAGACAAATACTTTGATTCTCTTTCTTTCTGAATTGATATAATTATAACTAAAAGAAAAGGCCAGCTAATTCTTGCTTCTCTTTTCTGCAATTTGCTCATGCTCTTGCTGCCTCAGCTTCTCACTTTCGTCACGCACTCTCTGCTCAGCTTACAGGAAATGTGATGTTCAGGACTAGATGATGAGAAAGAGCCATTGTGCTTGCACCGAGTAGGTTCTCTGATAAGTCACAAAAGATGAGTCAAGCAGATTCTTTAGTTTCATGTTAGATTGGAACTGCAATGGTCCATATAGAGGAGCCATGATCTACTCAGATGTCTAAAATATGGACAACTTACAGTAGCGAAAGAGTACCTGTTAAAGCTATTATGGTCCAGGTCAAGAGCATAGCCAGCATGATCTACTCAGATGTCCTTCAATTGTTCTGAGGCAAAGATTATTACATAATGCAGACATACTAGTCCAGCCATAGAAGAAAAGGAAATAACAGCCATTTACTTCATATTAGCACACTGTACAATCAATCACATTCTTGTAATCGACTCTATTTTTCACCTGAATTTTATAAAGAATACCAACTACTATAATCAGCAGGAAATCATCATAGGTAGTTCATAAAATGCAGATGCTTTGGCTAGTTCAAAAACCAGAAACTGGCAAGAGTAACAAGTACATGCTCTTTGTAAAGAATTTGACCTCCGCGTAAATGCATCCGATCCCAACAGTCGCATGTCCTACTTTCTGAATCTCTGGAATAATTCAACAGGGCAGAGAATAATGAAGGGATTAATCACTTTCAGAATTCCTCATGGTACTTAAAGATTGAAAAAATCACGAGACAGAATGAAGATGCAAATGTACATTGCCGAGCGGTTTAGAAGAACCAATGGGATTTTCTTTCAGAACGTAGGACACGAGTGACAAATAAAATCTCTTTAACTATCTTGTTTTGCTCAAACCAGAGGGATAAATCGTCAGAGATGATGACGCTGGAATGAAAGATCATCAAAGCTGCTAAGAACACAAAAACAGAGAGAATCAGAAATACAGACTGCAATAAAATTATAATTAGAGTGAGGGAGAGAACTTAGCTTTTGCAGCAATGAAGCATTGAAGGACTAACTTCGATTGTTTGAGTAGAGCTTAACAGAGTTGAAGAGTGGTGTTGCGCTTGATTTGCGAAGGAGGTTCATGGCTGTCGGAACTTCACTAGAAACGATCATCTTGAAATCCAAAGATCGGGAGCTGGTTCAAGAGTTCATACCTAAAGAAGACGAGATCCTGAATGTGTGTTATCCCAATTGAAAAGAGAGCACTGATAATGGAAGCAAGATACCAAGAATTAGTACGGCCAATTGAATCGAGTATTAAAGCCAAAGAAGGAGAGAAATTAGCTCTTAATGCTCTTGTGGCAATCGGATTAGTTGAGCATCAGTCACGGCCATTTTCCTCTTATCTAAGGACGATGATGATAGACATCAGAAGTTGGATAACGAGAATCTCTAATGACGATGCTCGGCGGTGGCAATATCCACCAATGGAATTATGCAACATGGATATTCATCTGTGATTGTCTCCGATCTGAGTTAGACGAAGAAGCTTCGACCGGATGTAGCGAACTCAAGAGTGATCGAAGCAACTCGTTGGAGAGTTGTCACCAATAAAGAGAGCGTATGAAGTCCACGACGGTCAGAGATGGTCCGGCGCTACTCTGTGACGGTGATGTTGCAGCGGTTGGAGGTGGTGACAGGAAGGGATAGTTGCAGGCGAAGGCACTCAATTTGGTTTAGTTCCATTCTCAACAGTTACAAAAACACTTGAAACATGATAGCTAACAAAAAAATTAACATTATGTAAACTGTATCAAAACACCTTCGGATTGAACACTTCCACGTATCATTTCACAGCCATGCCTTGGTGAAACTTGATCAAACATATTATGTGCAATTGGTTGAGAAGTGGATTTTAGCTATTTCGAACTCTACTTATGTCCGTTGGAATCTTAAATCAAATGCACAGGAAGGGTCCCAAGTTCGAACTTCACAAATATCCCTTCAAAAGCATGAAAAACAAGCACAAAGGAAACCAAAAGATTCCCCTTATTGGCTCTTTTTCAGTTATTTGGACAGGGTACAAAATCAAAAGCTCCAATCCACATTATCCAAGCTGGAACAGACCAAAATTATCGGCATGAGAATAATTAAACAACCAAGGTGCAATACTGTCTCGATAATGAAATGGAATTTTTTATTAGTCATTAGATGATTAAACAACTGAGGTACTATACTGTCCATATAGGTTTTCCAGTTGATGAGATTACAAATAGGCACATAGAAAATGTTCCACTAACGTGATGTAATTGAAAATAATCAGGTAAGGAACTGAAAAGAGTAGAGGGACCCAATTGCAACAAACGCTCAAAATTAACGACAAACTTTAAATTTAAATTTCTCAATCGTTCCCGCCTTCATCAGTTTTCACCCTCATCGCTCTTTTGCTCGGTTAGGCTTTAATCGGCTTGTCGTCGGCATGAAGCTCTCTTTCAACACCTCCAAGAAGCCCTTGACCGAAGATAGCCGACCAGAGCCAGACTGGCCTGCTTCCGGCAATGTTGAGATTTATGATCTGAAGGTAGACACGCACTATTAGCACACCTCTCCATTCTGGACTTGTCTTGTAGTTCACAGAGTGGACATTCGCTAAAGGTTTAGTTTTCATCACGCTTTTGAAAATTTGCGTGCTTGTTTGTTCATTTTAATTCACATTTCGCTGCGGTCATTTCTTGGGAAAAGGCACACATATGTTGATACCATGCTGGTATAATTGGGAGTCAATGAAAAAAAGAGCGAGCGTGTAGATTGATCTATGTTTCTCTTAGCTCTTGATGAGAGGAAAAAGATTCGGACAAATTGCGTGAGGTTGATCAAGAAAAGAAACGAAAGAATAACCCTTTTCACATTACTAACATGTGTACTATGCAATGAACTTGAGATTTGCTTGTAGTAGTGCTCTATTTGGTATGAGACTCTGGAGATAGATTCCAAAATGGTTTCACTCAATTAAAATATTTTTTTGGTAGAGAAGGCAATTAGCCATTTGATAATGCTTTGTGCGGACGTGTGTGTCTATGTCAAGAGAAAATAGTGGAATCTTAACAGGAGGAGGGACTGATGAGGAAAGAGAATGCAAAGGAAACGCCAACATCTGTATTTACTATCGATGCGACAATCTTTTTACTTGTTCCGTTCCTTCGGACATTTTTGAGTCGCGATGGGTGAACGTAAAATTTTGTAATATATACCTTGCGTAAGCATAGAAATAATAGGCTAGGATCTACTTGGAAGATATATCATGGGTGTCGTGGGCAACATTTATATGCTTTTTGAGTTCTTTATGGAAGTCGAGGGACGACATTGCTGTTCTAGGAGCTTCAGCTCTTAAAGTTTAGTACCTGGGTATAGGAGTCCTTTATTTATTAAAATATCCTTTTGACGTCATTGACCTCTTGCTAAGTTCACCTCTAAATAGTTAACTCCTGATTTGTGGTTGATGACTCTCCGTGATTATTTACAATACGCTTACCATTCAATGGATTTGAGGTATCATTCAACAATTTTGAATTTCTTGTCAAGTGTGTGCGCATTTAGCTCTTCTCCGACGTTCGTCGGCTCAGAACATGTGGCATGTATTAATCTGCAATTTTCTGTGAATTTTGCTGAAGAAAACATCTAATATGATTCTTGTGCGGTGAAATCACTTTTATATTTGAACCAAAGGAGGGAATAGCCTTTGTCATTTCGTGTACAATTTCATCATCATCATGGACGTAAGATGTGACCAAAAAAAATAATTAACATAAGAATGACACATCCTATAAGGATGAACCAGTGTAACTGATATTTTTTTTACCCAAAGACGACGAAATTAAAATCGGAATTGCGAATGTTGTACCGGCCAACAATATCGCAATCTAGATTAATAATCTGGATTAGCCTTTGTCATTTCACAATCCAGATTATTAATCTGGATTGCAATAATGTTGGCCGGTACAACATTTGCAATTCCAATTTTAATTTCGTCGTCTTTGGGTCAAAAAAATATCAGTTACATTGGTTTGGCAGTCATCCTTATAGGATGTGTCATCCTTATGTTAATTATTTTTTTTTTGTCACATCTTACGTCCATGATGATGATGAAATTGTACACGAAATGACAAAGGCTATTCCCTCCTTTGGTTTAAATATAAAAGTGATTTCACCGCACAAGAATCATATTAGATGTTTTCTTCAGCAAAATTCACAGAAAATTGCAGATTAATACATGCCACATGTTCTGAGCCGACGAACGTCGGAGAAGAGCTAAATGCGCACACACTTGACAAGAAATTCAAAATCGTTGAATGATACCTCAAATCCATTGAATGGTAAGCGCATTGTAAATAATCACGGAGAGTCATCAACCACAAATCAGGAGTTAACTATTTAGAGGTGAACTCAGCAGGAGGTCAATGACGTCAAAAGGATATTTTAATAAATAAAGGAACTCCTATACCCAGTGTATGAACTTTAAGAGCTGAAGCTCCTAGAACAGCAATGTCGTCCCTCCACTTCCATAAAGAACTCAAAAAGCATATAAATGTTGCCCACGACACCCATGATATATCTTCCAAGTAGATCCTAGCCTATTATTTCTATGCTTACGCAAGGTATATACTACACAATTTTACGTTCACCTATCGCGACTGAAAAATGTCCGAAGGAACGGAACAAGTAAAAAGATTGTCGCATCGATAGTAAATACAGATGTTGGCGTTTCCTTTGCATTCTCTTTTCTCATCAGTCCCTCCTCCTGCTAAGATTCCACTATTTTCTCTTGACATAGACACACACGTTCGCACAAAGCATTATCAAATGGCTAATTGCCTACTCTACCAAAAAAATATTTTAATTGAGTGAAACCATTTTGGAATTTATCTCCAGAGTCTCATACCAAACAGAGCACTACTACAAGCAAATCTCAAGTTCATTGCATAGTACACATGTTAGTAATGTGAAGAGGGTTATTCTTTTGTTTCTTTTCTTGATCAACCTCACGCAATTTGTCCGAATCTTTTTCCTCTCATCAAGAGCTATTCATTGACTCCCAATTATACCACCATGGTATCAACAGATGTGTGCCTTTTCCCAAGAAATAACCGCAGCGAAATGTGAATCAAAATGAACAAACAAAGCACCCAAATTTTCAAAAGTGTGATTAAAACCAAACCTTTAGCGAATGTCCACTCTATTCTAAATCCAGGTAATCACTATAACCGTGTCACGACTTTAGTTAATTCGCCAAATATGACATGAAATTTTGTGTACACTGTTTTTCCAATAAAAACAGTGTACAAAAACTGTTAACACTGGAAAAGATGAGAATGATAAACACAAGAAAAGACAAAGGAGGAATGGGCTTCGGGGATTTAATTACTATCAACAAAGCTGTCCTGGGTAAACAATATTGGAGATTGGCAAAAAATCTAGATACATTATGGAGCAAGTCGCTAAAAGGACCGTATCTCAATCATACTGATTTCTGGCATACTGAGAAAGCGTCAAGACCATCATGGGTTTGGCAAAGTATCATGATGGGAAGAGAAGCAATTTTGAATTCAATAATGTGGTCAATAGGAAATGAAGAAAAGGTTCAAATCAGAATAGATAAGTGGCTGAAGAGGGGCATCATTGGAGGTCCAAAGAATAGAAACGATCCACAATTTGTTTTAGAGTTAATGAACTTTGAAAAGGGAAGTTGGAATGAGCGACTTCTAAATAACTTGTTTGATGAACAAACCACACAGGAGATCTTAGCTATTCCAATCAAGCGTCAGAATTCAAATGATGAACTAGTGTGGACGGGCACCAAGTGTGGAAATATCTCAGTAAAAAATGGATATGATATCCTCAGACAAGAATCAGTAAACAAGGCACAACAAGTTCAACTATCAACATCTTACCAAATCCCAAAATTCTTATGGATTGCATTTTAGAACTTGCAGACATGCACAAAAGTAAAGATCTTTCTATGGAGTTTATGTCAAAATGCCATTCCATCCAAGGAAAATCTATGGAAGAGAAATATCTTACCCGATCCTATATGTGACTCGTGTAGAAGCGAAGTGAAAACAATTGAACGTATATTCTTACGTTGCTATTGGACAGAGCTCGTATGTCATAAGCAGCATATCCTTAAGAAGGCACATGTGCACCATGTTTATCATGTTGGCTCTAATTTTGTTTTTGTAAAATTCTCTTGAATGCTTGGGCTTTTGTCCTGACCAATTGCTCGTTATGTTTCAATGTTAATTATAGGGCTCCGACCTAACTGCTCCTCTCTCTCTCTTCCTGCGCTTGTGTTTCCCAACAATGCCCATTTCTTCATCCTTCTATGATATGGTTCATTTGCCTCACCCCCCTTGTAGGTTGCATATATTATTCTTCCCCACTACAAAGAATACCGGCAATGTCACACTAACTATTCCTCTCTCCTCCTTTGCTTATCTCCCAACAATGCTAATTTCTTATTTAAGGACGATGATGATAGACATCAGAAGTTGGATAACGAGAATCTCTAATGACAATGCTCGGCGGTGACAATATCCACCAACGGAATTATGCAACATGGATATTCATCTGTGATTGTCTCCAATCTGAGTTAGACGAAGAAGCTTCGACTGGATGTAGCGAACTCAAGAGTGATCGAAGCAACTCGTTGGAGAGTTGTCACCAGTAAAGAGAGCATATGAAGTCCACGACAGTCAGAGATGGTCCGGCGCTACTCTGCGACGGTGATGTTGCAGCGGTTGGAGGTGGTGACAGGAAGGGATAGTTGCAGGCGAAGGCACTCAATTTGGTTTAGTTCCAGTCTCAACAGTTACAAAAACACTTGAAACATGATAGCTAACAAAAAAATTAACATTATGTAAACTGTATCAAAACACCTTCGGATTGAACACTTCCACGTATCATTTCACAGCCGTGCCTTGGTGAAACTTGATCAAACATATTATGTGCAATTGGTTGAGAAGTGGATTTTAGCTATTTCAAACTCTACTTATGTCCATTGGAATCTTAAATCAAATGCACAGGAAGGGTCCAAAGTTCGAACTTCACATATGTCCCTTCAAAAGCATGAAAAACCAGCACAAAGGAAACCAAAAGATTCCCCTTATTGGCTCTTTTTCAGTTATTTGGACGGGTACAAAATCAAAAGCTCCAATCCACATTATCAAAGCTGGAACAGACCAAAATTATTGGCATGAGAATAATTAAACAACTACTGTCTCGATAATGAAATGGAGTTTTTGATTAGTCATTAGATGATTAAACAACTGAGGTATGATACTGTTCATATAGGTTTTCATGTTGATGATATTACAAATAGGCACGTAGAAAATGTTCCACTAACGTGACGTAATTGAAAATAATTAGGTAAGGAACTAAAAAGAGTAGAGGGACCCGATTGCAACAAACGCTCAAAATTAGGATCTACTTGGAAGATATATCATGAGTGTCGATATATCATGGGTGTCGTGGGCAACATTTAATGCTTTTTGAGTTCTTTATGGAAGTCGAGGGACAGCATTGCTGTTCTAGGAGCTCCACTTCTTAAAGTTCAGTAGGAGTTCCTTTATTTATTAAAATATCCTTTTGACATCATTGACCTCCTGCATTTGAGTTCACCTCTAAATAGCTAACTCTTGATTTGGTTGATGACTCTTCGTGATTATTTTATAATGCGCTTACCATTCAATGGATTTGAGGTATCATTCAACAATTTTGCATTTCATTCAACAATTTTGAATTTCTTGTCAAGTGTGTCCACATTTAACTCTTCTCGACGTTCGTCGGCTTAGAACATGTGGCGTGTATTAATCTGCAATTTCTTAGGAAGCTGCAATTTTGCTGAAGAAAACATCTAATGTGAATCTTGTGCAGTGAAATCACTTTTATATTTAAACCAAAGGAGGGAATAGCCTTTGTCATTTTCGTGTACAATTTCAACGTCATCATGGACGTAAGATGTGACCAAAAAAAAAAAATTAACATTAGGATGACACATCCTTTAAGGATGACTGCCAAACTAGTGTAACTGATATTTTTTTGACCCAAAGACGAAGAAATTAAAATCGGAATTGCGAATGTTGTACCAGCCAACATTATCGCAATCTAGATTAATAATTTGGATTGTCATTTCGCAATCCAGATTATTAATCTGGATTGCGATAATGTTGGCCGGTACAACATTCGCAATCGCAATTCCGATTTTAATTTTGTTGTCTTTGGGTAAAAAAAATCAATTACATTGGTTTGGCAGTCATCCTTATAGGATGTTTCATCCTTATGTTAATTATTATTTTTGGTCACATCTTACGTCCATGATGATGATGAAATTGTACACAAAATGACAAAGGCTACAAAGGCTATTTCCTCCTTTGGTTCAAATATAAAAGTGATTTCACCGCACAAGAATCATATTATATGTTTTCTTCAGCAAAATTGCAGCTTTACAGAAAATTGCAGATCAATACATGCCACATGTTATGTTTGACGAACGTCGGGAAGAGCTAAATGCGCACACACTTGACAAGAAATTCAAAATCGTTGAATGATACCTCAAATCCATTGAATGGTAAGCGCATTGTAAATAATCACGGAGAGTCATCAACCAAATCAAGAGTTAACTATTTAGAGGTGAACTCAAATGCAAGAGGTCAATGACGTCAAAAGGATATTTTAATAAATAAAGGAACTCCTATACCCCAGATACTGAACTTTAAGAGCTAAAGCTCCTAGAACAGCAATGTTGTCCCTCCACTTCCATAAAGAACTCAAAAAGCATATAAATGTTGCCCACGACACCCATGATATATCTTCCAAGTAGATCCTAGCCTATTAGTTCTATGCTTACGCAAGGTATATACTACACAATTTTACGTTCACCCATCGCGCCTGAAAATGTCCAAATGAACGGAACAAGTAAAAAGATTGTCACATCGGATAGTAAATAGAGATGTTGGCGTTTCCTTTGCATTCTCTTTCCTCATCAGTCCCTCCTCCTACTAAGATTCCACTATTTTCTCTTGACATAGACACACACGTCCGCACAAAGCATTATCAAATGGCTAATTCCCTTCTCTACCAAAAAAATATTTTAATTGAGTGAACCATTTTGGAATTTATCTCCAGAGTCTCATACCAAACAGAGCACCACTACAAGCAAATCTCAAGTTCATTGCATAGTACACATGTTAGTAATGTGAAGAGGGTTATTCTTTTGTTTCTTTTCTTGATCAACCTAATGCAATTTGTCCGAATCTTTTTCCTCTCATCGAGAGCTAAGAGAAACATAGATCAATCTACACGCTCGCTCCTTTTTCATTGACTCCCAATTATACCAGCATGGTATCGACAGATGTGTGCCTTTTCCCAAGAAATAACCGCAGCGAAATGTGAATCAAAATGAACAAACAAAGCACCCAAATTTTCAAAAGCGTGATGAAAACCAAACCTTTAGCGAATGTCCACTCTATTCTAAATCCAGGTAATCACTATAACCGTGTCACGCCTTTAGTTAATTCGCCAAATATGACAAGAAATTTTTGTACACTGTTTTTCCAGTAAAAACAGTGCACAAATATTGGTTAACACTGGAAAAGATGAGAATGATAAACACAAGAAAAGACAAAGGAGGAATGGGCTTCGGGGATTTAATTACTATTAGCAAAGTTGTCCTGGGTAAACAAGATTGGAGATTGGCAAAAATCTAGATGGATTATGGAGTAAGTCCCTAAAAAGGACCGTATCTCAATCATATTGATTTCTGGCATACTGAGAAAGCGTCAAGACCATCATGGGTTTGGCAAAGTATCATGATGGGAAGAGAAGCAATTTCGAATTCAATAATATGGTCAATAGGAAATGAAGAAAATGTTCAAATCAGAATATATAAGTGGTTGAAGAGGGGCATCGTTGGAGGTCCAAAGAATAGAAACGATCCACAATTTTTTTTAGAGTTAATGAACTTTGAAATGGGAAGTTGGAATGAGCGACTTCTAAATAACTTGTTTGATGAACAAACCACACAGGAGATCTTAGCTATTCCAATCAAGTGTCAGAATTCAAATGATGAACTAGTGTGGACGGGCACCAAGTGTGGAAATATCTCAGTAAAAAATGGATATGATATCCTCAGACAAGAATCGGTAAAAAGGCACAACAAGTACAACTATCAACATCTTACCAAATCCCAAAATTCTTATGGATTGCATTTTGAAACTTGCAGGCATGCACAAACGTAAAGATCTTTCTATGGAGTTTATGTCAAAATACCATTCCATCCAAGGAAAATCTATGGAAGAGAAATATCTTAACCGATCCTATATGTGACTCGTGTAGAAGCGAAGTGAAAATGATTGAACATATATTCTTATGTTGCCATTGGACAGAGCTCGTATGTCATAAGCAGCGTATCCTTAAGAAGGCACATGTGCACCATGTTTATCATGTTGGCTCTAATTGTTTTTGTAAAATTCTCTTGAATGCTTGGGCTTTTGTCCTGACCAATTGCTCGTTATGTTTCAATGTTAATTTATAGGGCTCCGACCTAACTGCTCCTCTCTCTCTCTTCCTGCGCTTGTGTTTCCCAACAATGCCCATTTCTTCCTCCTTCTATGATATGGTTCATTTGCCTCACCCCCCTTGTAGGTTGCACATATTTTTCTTCCCCACAACAAAGAATACCGACAATGTCACACTAACTATTCCTCTCTCCTCCTTTGCTTATTTCCCAACACCGCCAATTTCTTATTTGCCTCAGTTGGTTGCATATATTTTTCTTTCCCACAGCAAAGAATACTAATGATTTCACGCTAACTGTTTTTCTCTACTCTCCTGCTCGTTTCCGAACAAAGCTCATTTCTTCTTCCCTCTTGAATATGGTCCATTTTCAAAATACAGCAACCTATCTCCACTCGTTTCCCAACAACGCTCATTTCCTCCTTCTAGAATACAGCTCATTTCCAGAAGCGATTAAACCTACCTTCGCTTGTTTTAAAAATACAGCTCCTTTCCTCCAGTAAAATGCAATTAAAAAAAAAAAAAAAAAAAAACCAGAACAATGAACTGATCATCTAGGTGGTGTATTCAGTGGGGCCGATTTGTGCTGTTGGTCGTCATCAATCTTTGAGTCTAATTAGTCTTGGATCATTGGAAGGATGTAGGCTTGCATTAAGGCTCGAGTCCTTATGGTTCGTCAATCTTAGCTAAGAGTTGATGTGAAGTGATGTTTGCATGTTTAACAATAAGATAATCATGCATGGATTGTGTGTTTAAGATATCGTGTAACGAAAACCATCGTAGAGTGTGCCGACAATACCTTATGGACTCGAAAGGAAATTCGAGATGCCCAAGGAGAGCGTACCCTAAAAACCTAGGAAAAGCATACTCTAAATGCCCTGGAGATTAGGATGCCATGGTTATTGGACCATGAAGCCCACGCGGGCCAAAAAGCAGACCAGCATACACCATGGCGAACCAAATAGCATACTAGCGTTTTTTTGATGCTGGAGGAACTGCTTTGGCCAACAGCCGCCACGTAAACCCCGAGGTGACGCTAGCCCATGACCCTCCACCAGGGTGCCACGCGTAAATCACCTAATGGCCTGCCAGCCTTCCTGCAACTTGCGTTGCAGGGACTTCGAGCTCCTGACCTTTCGCTCAAAGGTCAGGAGCCTATCCAACAGAGCCACCACGGCCGGTGATTGCGAGAATGTCGTCTTGATACATACACAACTAGAGATTTCAAACTCGGGGACTTGATTATACTAATTATACAACCAATGCCCTTTTGAAACCTAAATTTGATTAAGTATTAATTAAAGTATCAGGGTAGCTTATCGAAGATTTTAAAGTTTTTCTTGACCATTCTAAAAATGAAAAGAACAATTAATATATGAGAAATGTGCAATCAAGTATAATTGTAATAACAAATGCAAACAACAACCTAGCGTATCTCTAAAAAAAAAAATGGCATCCAAGAAATCCTATGATAAAGCCCTAAAGGATTATTCAATTAGGTTTCAATTTTTTATTAAAGGATTTCTACAATTGCTTTAAAAAATACCGAAAATCTAATTTTAAGCTAGTTTCTTAAATTTCTGAATTTTTTGGAATCTCCAAAACTAATTATGGATTTCTTGAATTTTCTAAAATTTTTACGAGTTTTTAATTTTTCAGGATTTTTACTTTTTTTATTATTTTTAAAGATATTATTTTATATGGGGAAAAGGACTTTGGGCTGGGTTAGAGAACCCAATCCGGATATGTGTTTGACCGAGAACCTAATGGTCTAGGTAGAGTTTGAATTCAGGCTGGCCCAAACATATCAAATGCGCCCATTCGCGTTTAAACCTGCGGCCTCCAATTTATCTCATTTCTATTATACACGGCCCAACCACTAAGCCTGCGATCTCTAACTAGGCCAACTAGATCCGACCCATTGGCTGGATTTGACCCCTTTTCTAGTACAACCGATTTTTATTCTTTATCTTTTATTTTTATTTTTTAAAATTTCTTTCTTTTTTTTTTCTATGTTTTCTTTTTCTGCATCATTTTCATCCCGATGCTTGCTCACACCCACTTCTCTGTAACTGACCCGAACCACCTTCCGCCTCCGACGACATCTCTTGCCTCGGGTTCAGGCCCACCACCCTTCACCGGTCGTCCACACCGACCGGGCGCTGAAAACTAATTGGCTGGTGATTGCTAACGCCGCCGGACTAGCTCTGGCCATGGGATTTTCACAACTATAAAGACATGTATGACAGAAACCTAATAAAACTATCATAAAAATCACTCAAATGTATATTAAATGAAGAGGAATTGACCGACTATGGCAGCCACTAACCGCAGGCTTCACCGGCGTGAGAACAGATTTTCCGACGAGGAGGCGTTCGTCCATGGCCGACTTGGTAACGCATATATGCCATAAAAACGAAAACGCAACATTACCTTCTATTTAGTCGATGGATGAAGTGAGCATAAACCAAAATCGGATCAAAACAATATCACACAGCGAATCACACAAAATCCATTACGGAATCTCAGTTCGGACATGTGACCTGCGACTTAAAACATGACTCCAAATCATCATCACAAGATTCACCCAAAACATAAATTTTATGCTAGAAAAAGCAGGGCGTTCTTCAGGCCTACCTGGTTCAAGAGCTTGCTGTGACGAACGACAATGGGCGAGTTGGCTTCCTCAGATGGACGAGGGTGATTCGGGCGAACCACCGGCGAATGGAGAGAAATTCACTCTCGGTCTCTCTCTCTCTCTTCTCTCTTTTCTCCTTCAGTCGTCGTTCCCCCCCTCACAGACGTGCTCGCTCAAAGCCCGAGCGTGCAAAAGGATGAGAAGAAACCGCAAACTGGCCACGCCTCGGCTGCTTCGGATGGGCCAATATTGACAAAATAAAATAAAATGAAATGAAGGGAATGGACTGGGTTCGAGGGAAAAGAAAAGGATTGGGTAACTGTTCAAATCGAAATCAGGACACCAAGGGATCTCCGGCAACTCGGTCAACTGTTTTCCCCACGTCGATGGGACCCGGACGACACGTGGCGCCACATGTCGTCCATTAAATGGGTCGTCCCCACGTCGTGGAGGCCTCTCCTAACCCGAGATTCTCTCGTAAAACAATCAATGCAAAACCTTCTCTAGGAAACCACGTTCCAAATTAGTGGCATTTTCTTTTTGTTCACGTGATATTCAAACATTTGACTTGTCAACCGCCGAATAGCCCTCGCGCCGAAAATTAAAGCAATTTAAATGCAACTAAGCTTGTTAGATAACTCTAATTAGTTTAGACTTAAAAGATTTAATTAAACTTATTTAATACATATAAGTACGTCAAAAAAGGGGGTCACTTAATTTATTTAGTAGAAAAAAAGTAATTGACGATAATTAAAATCTTATCTACTAATCATGGTCGCGGTTATATATTCGGAAAGATTATAGATACTTAGTTATTGTGAAATAACTATTGCTTTCCTTTTTAACACTTGAAGATTATTAACACTTAAAAATGAGTTCTTTAGACTCTTAGCATTGATTTCTCAATATTGCCAAATGGGCCAAAATACATATAAATTAATATATTCATGTATATCAAATAACGCCCTAAAAAGTGGTCAGCGTGGCCTCTGATTTGAGATTACTTAGAACCAGCGAAGTAATATAATAAAGTATTTATCCATGCAGCTCTCTTGATTTTATTTTATTTTTCATTTAGCCATGAAACAATATAAACTGATTGTGATCAAAACAAACATGCCTACAGTCACCCTAGTGCAATAGGTAATATAGCTTAATTATGTTATAATCATAATAGCTATTACATCATAGCCTAATTTGTTTACAAGGAGGAATAGAGAAGTAGGCCAGAGGGAAAGTAGTAAACTTGCATCTCAAGATTACTACAGCAACCTCCATGAACTCAAAACATGTGGATCAAAGTAACAGCGAGTCTGATAGTAGCTTATTTCGTGATGAACAGTCTCCACATAACGAGGGATAAAAATAGGATAGGCAAAATAGAAAGGAGCTTAGGAAAAGAATTAAAATGATGGAGCTGATTGCGTCCCGGTCGCTTCCTTACGCTCGCAGCCTGGGCGCGCGAAAGGCAGAGAAGAAACCGCAAAGTGGCCACGCCCCTGCTGCTTCGGATGGGTCAATAATGAAAAATAAAATGAAGGAATGGGCTGGGTTTGAGGGAAAAGAAACGGATTGGGTCCAAAAAGAAATTAAAAGAATGGGCTAGACAAACCGATCCATCTGATTCTTATAAAAATCTTTTATTAACTTTTTTTACTATATTTTTGTTTTTTTTTTCATCATTTTCATTTCCTATATTTTTGCAAAAAAAATGGACACCTGAATGACAAAAATTTCAAGCGTCAATGTCTGAAAATGCTAATGAGTTGAGGCAATGACACTAGGGATATGTTTCTCAACTTGGAGAGGAAGTAGATACTCTCGTACATAGAAGTAACTTCACACCTCACTAAACTTAAGACAAGGGGCTAGTTTATGACTTTAAGCTCTTCTATGCTGTCAAGGTTTTCTAGTAGGTGAGGTGTGAATATGATATGTGACTAAAGACAAACATTTAAGATGAGACAAACTTCCTCGATACAGTGGTCCCTTATAAATGCACCTCAAACTCTTCATATGACATATGTAGAGATACTTTAGTGATCCCAGAAACCACCCGTCATTCTCCTATATTTTCAATTTTATTTATGTGAGTTCCATCAAGAATAACCCGAATCTAATTACACTCCCCGATTATATAGCATTTTAATTGCTCCATGTCTCAATCTCAAAATTAAATAGCTCAGTGATGTTCGTATGGCAGTCTAAGAAAAATGCAGTAGTATGCAGAAGCAACTTCTTGATATTAGTAGAGACATCCACACCATTTACATATTTCAAGGATCTATCCCAATGTTCTAACACAAATTCGACATCATTCAGGAGATGAATCGCGATGCATTCATCACCATCGCTGACCATGAATTTGAAATGTGACAACGATCTAGGTGCCTTTGATGTAACGAACCGTATGAGTTTCCTTAGAAGTTCTACTTGCGGGAAGTACAAATTAAGAGCATCCAGCCTCCTAAAGCCATAAACATCGTAAATAACAACTTCCCCAATACTCCTTCACCTCTCATTCTCCAAACTTACTAAGCTCTTCTAATCGAGTGAGCACAGAAATAGTGCCCTAAGGAATCAATGCATACACTTTCGCGTGTTTTGGGGCACCATTTATGCGTTGGCAAAAATATACCTCTAGGAAAGTGTGCTTCATTAGCTTCGCGACCTCCTTTAGCAGATTTGTGATCATAGTCCTATCAAAATCAAGAGCCTCAAGCTGCTGAAGTTATCCAATTTGAGGGGACAATTCCGTCGATAGATCACGATGAGTTAAGGATAGTCTTTTAGGCGGGTTAACCAGAACCGAGACTCTGCAAGGAGTTGATCCGAGTTCGGGACAAATTCAGGATTTCGAGGGCTGGCATGTAATCAAAGAAAGACGGACTAATGGTTCTGAGCTTGTAATTCCTATTCAAAAACAATACCAAGAGATCAGGACACCGAGGATTCTCTGGCAACTCGGTCAACTGATTTTCCATCAAGTGAATCTTTGTGGAACTCTGCCATTGCGCGACCTCCGGAGGCTACATGAGTCCTAAACCCCCGCACATGGAGACTGGTCTTCAATATTCATCAAAGCAAGTACCTAACGAGTTAAAAGATTCATTGATTCTTATTCTCCGTGATGATGAACGAAGCCAAACAACAGATAAATTTCCAACCCAAACTCCCCAAAATCAAGAAAGGGCAAGAGATTTTGGAATTGAATGCTCAAACCAACCTGAAGCAGAATCTAAATTGAAGGTATGTGTCCGAAAAGTTGCTGCCTCAGCATCTCCAACATTGGCTGCTTCTGATATTCCCCATGATGAGGAAGAAGGAGCAAACCGCGTGGAGCTCTCGTCAATGGCCGCTCCGGCGAGATGCCTTGAATCCTTGCAAGAAGCGGAGTCTCAAGAGCCGAACCAACTGCCAATCGCCACCTCGACGTGCGATCGAAGGGGTTCCGGCAAGATGCCGGGCAAACTAATCGTCGGGTTGGTCTCCTCGCAAGCGCAGATTGAGAGAGAATTTGAGAGTGCGATCAAGAAGAAGAAACTGATTTGGAGATGGAATGGAAAAGCATAAATAATAATTTTTCAAACTTTAGCGCAAAAACACAATATTATTGCAATTTCAATCCCGTGGTTTAGACTAAATTGCGTGAGCGGCCGGTTAGTTTCCGAATTTGGTTTTTGGATGAAATTGGTCGAAGATTTGGGTCAAGATTGGTCCAAATCAATTTGAATTCAAGATTGATTTAAGATTAGTTCATTATTTTTCAAACATAATCAAAACCGTATATAAGATCTAGTGTAAAGTTTGAAAAGAGAAGAGATGGACCGAGTCAAATTAGAGATGAAGCGATTGAGGATGGGATGGCTTTACGTAGTCTTTCAAGGGATTTAATTTTGTATTCGAGACAAAGAAAAACCTAAAAATACCAGGGGCAGCGTGCCCCAATGCACTTACAATTTGCTCATGATCGGTTAACTCCAATACGGTATTAAAGAAATATTGTACGACGTGTATTATCTAATAATTACAAAAAAGATACAAGAAATATACTTCAAATAGAGTCAACTAAATAAGAAAAGAAGAGCCACTGCAGGTGTGATATCACCTTTTCGATCAAAAATTATCCAAACAATTGTAAATATATTGCATTTTTTATTTAATTCAGTCACAAATCTTTTGATTTTATTAATTGGGTCTCAAATATTTTTTCCGCCAAATTTGGCCGAAAATTGTTAACATAAACACGAACCATTCTACATGGTACAACAGGTGCCGACGTGGACAATTTTAATAATATTTAAGTATTTTCTAATCATTTTTCTTTTATTGAAATTCGTGTCTTCTCACCGCATGCTTTCACCTAATTAGCTAAATTCGGTGTTGCTTAACAATGAGATATTTGAGGAAATTTACCATTCGTTTTTTGCTTGCTTGTCGCAAAGTGAAATGATTCTTATCAATGCCTTTATTATTAGATGGCGTATGATGATGGATTGCAAAGGCATCAATTGGTCAAGCGTTTCAATGTAGATCTCACAATTTAAGATGATGATGTTTAACCTTGCCATCCACATGACCTCCTTCCATCTTAGATAAATTTGGGGGCTAATCAATTTGTACTCGATTGAGATTGGTTCCTAAAGTACCTGATGGTTATGGAGAAAAATCAATGTAGAAAGGCTCGATTTAGAACCAACTCCTAAAGCATACAACGCCTACTTGAAAAATCAAAAGTATGAGGTCTCGTTAACATGGAAAGAAAAGTTCGGGGGCTACATGGAAAAATTTCCTCAACATAAGGAATTTATATTTCTAATTTAGACCCAAGTGTTGCATGATCATACCAAAGGTATCATCGTGGTGCACATATAGTGTTCGGAGTTTCATAATTGGCCTAACACTATATCGATGTATATTATTGATGAAGTGGTTCCAAAGAAGCTTTCAATAGTCCATGATAAGAAGGTGCTCCTCTTACTCCCAATTGAAGTGATCTGCAGACCTCGCTTATTAGAGCTTCCACAAGATCAGCACAGTCAGGTTCAAATAGCAAAAAAAATCACAGATCTCTATCTTCGCTTGAAGCTACAAGTTGGAACGTTTTCAAGGACGCCATAATTGCAAATGCTAGTTATGGCGCCATCCCCGGCGGAATCTTGGTCTGCGACGGAATGAAAGTGGCTTCTTTCCTTGTTCATGATGCATGAGAGTTCCATTTCGTATAATTTGCTTGCCACTGTCTCTCGAGCATCCAGAGACTTGCCTCGAAACACAAAGTAATTGTGGGATATTCATTGGTTGAATGTTTGCTTTGGCTTTGGCGTTGTGCAGTTTCTTTCCCAATCAAAAGCTGTAACTTCTTCAGGCACAATAAAAATTATGATTTGAAAATGACAAGAGACCCCCTCACCTTTTTGACAACATTGTTTTGCGACCCCAAATTGGACCGAAGGATTAAAAGGGTCATTTCCCTACACAATAAAAACTATCATTTTCTCCAAAAGTTCTCAATAATCAATAAATTGAAAAGTAACTTAATATTGTTTCTCTCTCCGTCTCTTGGATGTAAAAGCTGACATGTTGGGAGTCTGCTACTTTTAGGAAGGGAATCACCCTTTGATCATTGACTTAAAATAAGTATAGACAATTCATGTATTATCTCTCTGATTTTCAATTATTTTTTTATACTAAAAACACCTCATATCATAGCATAAACCAAACAAAAAAACCTTAGTTGACAAGGAAATTTTGGAGTCGTTTATTCTTTTTGCATAATAATTGTAACATTATAATGTCAAATTACTCTTTAATCTATATAAATGTTATGGCTATTTATAAAAGGTTATGACTACTTTTTACAAAAAGAAAAATATTATGAATAAACAAAAACATCAAAACTGAAGGTTCTCATATTCTCATTCCTTAACAACATTCTTCCAGTTTTAGGAATTACATAATTTTTTTAAGATAAAACCATGGAATTTTATTAACCAGATCGATATGCTGGCTCAAAATGTCATGCAAATATTTCTAGTCATTGCGGAATGGATTAATGTGGTTTTTCATAAGATCCTCCTAGCATGCATGCCAAGCCTCAGCCCATTTCGATTTTTGAAAGTCAGGTCCAAAGGCCCTTTTGATAGTCCGGCCTATTCCTCCTTCCAACTGTGTAATGGCATGGAAATCATACTATTCTCGGGCGTTATTGTTTGCCACTTTCGGATCACCCTAAGCAAAAGTTTGAATCAAGGCATTTGAGGAAGATGGTGATAAGTTTCATACGAATTGAAGAAGGCAAAGAATGAATCCAACAACAAATAGATGGAGCTTGATCATGACTGGGACGGGGCCTACTACATGATTGAAACTTGACAGAATGCATGCGACCTCATTTGCAATCTGGCCTAACTTGATTCATGATCGGAACTTTCTTTACTCGGCATTCCTCTTCATTAATTGTTACCACCCTTTTTTTGTTCCTCGTATTTCAATTATGTTTTGGCATATTGCTACTCAATTGGTCCATATTGCTATGTTTTAAAATACTAAAATGCCCTAGCAAGGGAGTGAAATTGAATGATGGGGTGCCATAATTTTGCAACTCCGTGAGGTCTAGGCTAATCTAATTCAATAAAACGCATTGAGTAGCCTTTAGAATGTACACAATTTTAACTAAATTTTTATGCTTAGTTTGAATTAGCAATTGCATTTTGGTGCGGTTGTCCGCCATCATAATATCTTTGAAGCACTTTGATTGAACAATATTAGGCAAAAAGAGGAGTCTCTTTATATTCAAAAACCATGAGATGGATATGACCAATGGAGTAGGGCTCCGTGGATTTCCGCCACCCTTTGAATAACGAAATGATGTCGTCATTACGTATTTTTAGTTCTATAGTCTAGATCGAACCACCTCAAACATTGAGAAGCACCGTGCTCGAGAGACTCTTTCCACATCTTCTTAATAGACTTCCTAGAATTAGCTCTCTATCATTAAAAAAAATAAATAATAATAATAATAATAATAATAAATAAGGTACGAGTCCATGACAATAACTCGGCATACTCAAATTGCAAGTGCAAAATAGCAATGTCCAAAGTATGCTCTAGAAGTGGAAACCATGGCAAAGTTCACTTCATCTCCATTGGCTCAAGACAAAGCCGAACTGCCTGGCGATCGAGGCAAAGATACTTGGACAGTGCTCAGCTTTTGATGATTGTATCGCTAATAATCTGAAAGCACAAAGTTGAAATCGCTAATAATTAACATAAAAGTTTGTAAAAGATGAGGAATTAAGTCATGTGTATCGCGACCAAATTTTTCAGGGTTGAACCACCTAGGGTTTGGCTAATGGATTGTTAAGCCTAGACTTAACTCGGGCTCTCCCAAGCCCATACCAATTCGTGACTTAGGTTCGAATTCTTAACATGCAAATTGATTTTATTTAGGAGTCGCCACTAATCAGTTTATGGTAGGTCGATTAGACACCTAAGTAAAATAATGGGAGAATTAATTTACTCCTACGAACCAGAGACTAAGGGTACAGGGACTTGATTACATTAGATTTCTCTAATGCCCTTTCGGTACCATTCTTTTTATTTTCAAAAATGCTTGGCAATTGAATTAATTTTAAATAAACTTCCTAACATGTGAGGTGATCATACATGTGCGCATACCACCAATTTAACACTCAAGAAAGCAAATGAATAAATGATGCGAACTTACCTCAAAGCAACGAAAGCATCTCGCAATGTTAATTTAGAATTCACATCAGCAATCCTAAATATGATTTCTAATTAACACGCAATTTTTGTTTTTGTTTTCACTTAATTAATGAAAATCATGCAATATGCAATGCATGCCACTAATTTAACATAAAATGATATGACATGTCAACATGACTTAGCTATATGACCTAAGCAATATAACATAACTAAACATGTAGTCTATCCTAAGCATGAGATGATTTATTCTAAATAACATTTTTTGTATTTTTTATGAGATTCGAAATTAAAGAAATGCAACATTTAAATATGCAATCTAAATTAATCTAATGACTTAATTCTAATGACGGGCAATTTCTAATTAAATGCACCTAACAAAATCACTAAATGACATGCATTGTATGAAACTAATTCTATATGACGTGCACATGATTTTTATTTTCCTAATAAGCATGCAATCTATTTAGGAGAAATTATCTAAACCTATAATATGCAATCTTAGTATGCAATGACGTGCAAAGAATGCCTTAATTCTACATGACATATGCATATGACATTTTTTATTAAAAAATGCAATCTATCCTAGAAATTGCAACTAATTTATCCTAAGACAAATTTTATGAAATTTCAAATGATCTAGCTAAATTAAGATTCTATCTAATTTAAATTAGGGATTAAGTCATATTAAATCCTAATTTAAACTAAGACATTATCTAAATCTAAAATGCCATTTATCTTAAAAAAGATGATCTAAATTTAAAATGAAGCATGCAATTCTAATCTAATATGCACAATGATTTTTTATGGTTTTTTTAATTAATCTCGAAATTAAAACTAACACATAATTAACATGCAATTCAAATAAAAACTAACATCCTAAATGGTTGCACTTTCTTTTTTTGGATTTTTTAATTTAAAAACTCATAATAAGATTGCAATCCTAAATATGCAAGATGACAACAAACCTAATCCTAATTAAGATTTTTTTTTTTTTTTATTTTTACGAAAATAAGATTTGACTCAACCAACTTGACGACGGCAAATCAAATAAAAGATAAGATTGATATCCAAAAATTGGCGAACCATATCTCGCGCATGAGATCGGGTAGACCAATTTTAATTTTAAATCGCGAATCAAATCTCGGGCTTGAGATTGGATTGTCGATTTTTATAAAGGATTACGAGTCAGATTTGGGCGCGAAAATCGGACTGTCAATCCCTAGCTTGATAGTGCTTGATAGACTATTTTATATTGGGATATCAATAATATATCAAGGAACAATTCCACTAAAACAGAATATTTAAAAAAATAAAATAAAAGAAAAGAAAAACCACCTAATCAGATTTTCTTTTTCTTTTTCTGTTTTTCTTCTTTTCCGACACCGCTCGTGGATTTCCAAGGGAGAGGATCGATCAATCCGGCGAAGGAAGATTCCGGCAACAAGAAAGGCGGCGGAGCACGGGAATGGAACTCAAGGCAAGACTGCAACTGGATCGGCAACGGCAATAGCTTCAAGGCGGAGCAAAGATAGTGCGGGTCCGCCCGGCTTCGATCTCGGGTCACCGACGGAGGCGGAGCAAACTGGCTGGCAACGGGCGGTGCTCGGGCTTGGCTACAAGGAGAGACGGATGCGCGGCGCCGGATGGCGGAGGGTTGCGGGGACGCGGCGGTGCGCGGCCGCCGGGACTTGTCAGCGTCGCGGTTTGCTCGCGGAGGAGGTGCGGCGGGGGCGACGTCGGACCGTCGTGGGTCGGTGCGGGCTGCAGGCGAATCACCGGCTAAGGCGTGGCTGCGTTGCTGCTCGGAGGCCGGCGTTCGGATCGGGCTCGCTGTCGTCGGGGCCGCGAGCAGCGAGCGAGGAAGGCCGGGTCGCGAGTTTCGGTGGGCTGCAACAGAGTAGAGGGTTGTTCGGGTCGCCAAGCTCGGATCGGCAGCAGCTTCGGTGTCGTCGTTCGGGCGAGCTGCAGAGACAAAGGCTGGCGATGTCGCGGGTGTCGGTGGTGAACTCGCGGGTGCGAGACGCAGCGGCGCGCTTTGCGGGGACGGAGGTGGAGCGACGAGGCAGCAGCGGCGGTGCACGGCCACCGGCGGAACGGCGGTGGCGGGAGCAGAGGTGAACGGAGCAGAGCAGCGTCGGTGGTGCTCGGTGATGGCGAGCGAGAGACCCGCAGGTTGCGGGCTTCGGAGGTGCGGCGGAGGTGGGGTGTCCGGCGGGCTTCTTGGCTGCGGGTGGAAGGCAAAACAAAGCCGGTGAGCGTGAGGGAGACGATGAACAGTAAACGTCCCCTCACCTTTGCCTTTTACTTTTACCTTTTCCCCTCTCTCTCTCTCTCTCTCTCTTCTCTTTTCTTTTCTGAATTTTTTTCTAAAAGAAGCTCCCTTAAACCCCCTCGCACGCACGGCCTTTTATAGGGGAGGGAATTGGATTTTCAAATTCTTCATCGAATCAACCTTCGCAAATCTTTTTAACAAAATTCATCTCATATTGATAAGAATTCGAGATCAAGATGAAATTTTTTCTAAATCCAAATCTTTTAAAGACAAATCGCAATATTTTTTACCCATCTGCCCTATCCAAAAAAAGATTCATATCTCGGAAAAAATATAAAATATTATATTCCCACAAGATAATTTTTAATTATTAAAAAGCACGGGCTTGGGCCAACCTGTTCGCTTCACGGGCCTGATCCATCTAATTTGAATATATCCGCCACCGGTCCAATAAAATGCAAAAAATGCAAAAAACAAAATAAACGCAACTTAAATCTATATGCTATGCAATTAATAAAATTAACCCCTAATTTCCTATGTAATAAATAAATAAACTAAATCGTCAAAATTTAGGTGTCAACAGCTGCCCCTCTTTGAAGGTGAGCTCGTAGAGGTGATCTTCAAAGATAAATTGAAATCTAAATTTTGATCATGCACATGTAATGAATGATATTTTTGTTGGAACATGAATTCCATTTTTAATGCAACTTATATGATGCATGGAAATGCTAATGCAAATGATAGATGAACCTACCTGAAATAACTTACCTTCGAGGAGGATAGAGTAATTCGAGGTAGTGGGTGTTACTTGTCCAGGGACCCGTACCATTCTACGGTCGCCTAGAATAGTAACATGACTTTGTGAAGATGCTGCTTTCCCAGACCCGTACCATTCTACGGTCGCCCAGTATGGCGAGAAAGAAGCTGCTTTCTTAGGACCCGTATCATTCTACGGTCGCCCAAAGACGGCAGAAATGTTTTGTAAGGAAATGCTTTCCCAGGACCCGTACCATTCTACGGTCGCCCAGTACGGCATAAATTTTTTGTAAGGAACTGCTTTCCCAGGACCCGTACCATTCTACGGTCGCCTAGTATGACAGTGTTTGGTTGTGTCTAGGACCCGTTCTATTCTACGGTCGCCTAAATGGGGATTTACCTTCCAGGACTCGTACCATTCTACGGTCGCCCAGTACGGCATAAATTTTTTGTAAGGAACTGCTTTCCCAGGACCCGTACCATTCTACGGTCGCCTAGTATGACAGTGTTTGGTTGTGTCTAGGACCCGTTCTATTCTACGGTCGCCTAAACGGGATTTACCTTCCAGACCCGTACCATTCTACGGTCGCCTGAATAGGGAAATAGGTTTTGTCTAGGACCCGTTCTATTCTACGGTCACCTAGACTGAGGTTTTGCTTGGCTAGGACTCGAACCATTCTTCGGTCGCCCAACCTTGCGATAGAAATCATCCGACCAGGACCCGAACCATTCTTCGGTCGCCTTAATCAGATTGAATCTAGAGAGAAATTTTTGGGGGACAACTCAATCGAGTGTTGGTATATTTAAAAGGGAATACCTGCACAATGACAAGTATTTAAGGTATGGATAGAGATATACTTACCTGGTATTATCTCTGTTCCTGGGGAAATTTCTTCTGCAAAACATGGTCACAGGAGAAGCAATATGCATTTGTGATCATAAACATGCATCAATTTAATGGAGGTTCATGATAATTTCCATTAATCTTGCATCACCTAATTTCCATTCTGAGCACATGAGTGTCATGAATGTGTCAAATGAGGGACCTCTTGGTCTGAAAGGACTTTTCACTCATCCTCATTAAAATGGGTTGTTTTATCCTGACCTTTGATGCAGGATTTTTGACAATCAGCTCTATCTCACTGTCATCATGCCAAACAAGGGTCCGAGTAATCTCGCAAGTGGTACGAACTTACCAATCTGAGAGGTCTTTAACAGGGACTGTAATGCGGGCTTGGTCAACGGCTTAGTAAAGGAGACTATTTGAGTCAAGGCTATTGAAAAATGAGCGATATTTCACAATCATCTTGGGGTTTACAAGCCAAGAAACATCTTACTCGCACTTCTTCAAGCGATGCTTTCAAACATATGAACTTTTACGTTAATTCAAGTGCCTTAATCTGAAGAGACTTTGTAAGGGACATAACGTAGGTTGGGTTCATGGGTTGAGAAACGAAAGGATCATCTGGCTCAAAAAGTGTTTACAGGGTTAAAGTTGGTGATCATCTTGATATTTCCAACAATTTTCCTCCTTATCGTCGAAGATTTTCTTCACATCACGACTCCACCGATTGCAACATCTCAATATTTGAGCCCCTTTTTTTTAGTACCACTTTGTTGGGGATACGGCTCACTTCATCAAGTGTTTGATTTTTTCTTTGGGCATTGGCCTTGCTTTTACCAGCACACCGCTTTTTTCATGCCCCATTTTGTGCACTTTTTTTTTTTGGGACAAAGTCTTTATTTTTATCAGCATTTTAAATCATGCTACTTGTGGTTTCTTTCCTTGCCCCAGTGTGGGGGATGATCACCAACTGGGTTTAATGTGAAATGAATTATTTGGCTCAATGGGGCTATGCAATGGATAAAGTGTGTAGGATAGAGAAAGAACTGCTCTTCGTCGTCCTAAGGCACTTTAAATTATCGTACAAGTCATACTTCAGAAAAGCAATACTCGAAGATTGATGCAAGTACGAGTAAGAAAATTCCTATCATTCATTTCAAATCTTGTCCCAATATAAGACGATTCTTGACAGGGATAATTTAAAAAGCTCTTCATGTGTGTGGGCTCAAAGGGCTGAACAATGGATATACCTGTAGTGTTTTGGGTAGCAGAAGAAACTGCCTCTCATCACCTTAGTTGGCGTACCCTTTGCGAGATCACCCTTTTCCTCATAGGCATGAAATTTTTCCACACAACTCACTAGGGGTTAGTGTATGAAACAGTGTATGGAATAGGGTTTGCCTTTCATCATTCCAAAGTATCCCATTTCACACATTCAATCCATCTCACATAATTCATCAAGGAAGAAAAATGCAAGATTTGCAACAAGTTTAGACAATTGAATTTGCAACTCAATGAGGCAATTTATTCATCATAAAATGTTTGCAATTCAAAACATGACATGGCAAATTCTATCATGGGTAATACTTCTTGACAGCATCTGAATTAACTGGAGTAGAAAACACACGACCATCCATTTCAGCCAAGATCAAAGCGCCTCCAGGAAGTACCTTCTTTACCACATATGGGCCACTATAGTTTGGAGCAAACTTTCCTCCAGGATCTGGAAAAATTGGCAACAACTTCCTTAGAACAAGGTCATTTACCTCAAACGTCTCGGCCGCACCTTTCGGTTGAAAGATCTGGCTACTCTCTGTTGATATGCTTGGCCATGGCGAGAGCTTTCGCTTTTCTCATCGATCAAGTTCAACTGCTCAAGTCTTTGTTGCGACCATTCGCCTCGATAATTCCACTTGGGATAATACTCTCGGGGAAGGAATCTCCACTTCCACAGGCAAAACCGCCTCCATGCCGTATACCATAGCAAAAGGAGTTGCCCCAAAGAGAAGTACGAATCGATGTCCGATATGCCATCGGTGCGAAAGGTAATCTGTCATGCCGCCCGATAATTCTCAGCTGTCTTAGCCAAGATCTTCTTAATATTCTTATTGGCCACTTCAACAGCCCCATTCATTTGAGGGCAATAAGGGGATGAATTCAGATGCTTGATCTTGAGCTCGCTGAACAACTCATCAATGAGCTTGTTGTTCAAATTTGTCCCGTTGTCATTGATAATCGTTTCAGGGACACCATAGCGAGCAATTATGTCACGTTTGATGAACTTCACAACATTGCGAAAGGGACACTTACAAAGGATGTAGCTTCGATCCATTTTGAAAAATAGTCTATGGCCACTAAAATGAATCTATGCCCATTGGAGGCCTTTGGGTTTATTGGGCCAATCACATCAATCCCCCACATTGAGAAAGGCCATGGCTCGGAAAACGGTACAACACGGTTGGAGGAACATTTATCTTATCACCATGGACCCGGCAACGATGACAACTCCGAACATGCTGTATACAAATCACCTTTCTAGCGTGAGCCAATAATAGCCTAATCTCATGATCTTCTTAGCCATCATGTGTCCATTCATATGAGGGCCACATACTCCTTCGTGAATTTCTTGCATGATTTGAGTGGCTTCAGCTGCACCCACACACCTCAACAAGATTGAATCATAAGATCTCTTATATAAATTCTCACCACTAACGAAGAACTTTGAGGCCATCTTCATGATGTACTTCCTATCAGGCCTGGAGTACTTCCTCGGGGAATCCTTGTTTTTGGATGTAGTTCATGATATCGTAATACCATGGTTTTACGTCGACTCTTCTCACACTACCATACAATAAGCCGGCCTTGGCGTAACCTCTATCTTCAATGGCTCGACTTCTAATCCGTCAGTGACTTGCAACATAGATGATAAAGTTGCGAGTGCATCTGCAAATTGATTATGAGACCTCGATAAGTATTCGAATGAAACTTCATCGAATTCCTTGATCAAATCTTCTAGGTAATTGTGATATGGGAGCAATTTAGCATCCTTAGTCTTCCATTCACCTACAGTCTGCAGTATGATCAACGCGGAATCCCCGAACACTTTTAATTTGGCTACACCCATCTCGACCGCAGCTTGAAGCCCAAGGATGCAGGCTTCATACTCGGCTATATTGTTAGTGCATTGGAATATCAATTTCGCAGCTACTGGGTGATGCTGTCTGTCTGGGGATATCCAAATTGCCCCAGTACCTGAACCAGACAAGTTCACAGCTCCATCAAAGAACATTGTCCATGAATCTTCATTTACACTCAAGATGCAGTCATCCAAAGAACGATCGTCATTATTTGAAGCTTCTGGATTCTCAGCCAATAGATCGGCAATTACTCGACCCTTAACCGACTTTTGTGACATGAATTGCACATCAAATTCCGAGATCAAAATTTGCCATTTAGCCAACTTACCCACCAAAGCTGGCCGGTTCAATAAATACTTGATAGGATCATTCTCAGTTACGAGGAATGTCTGGTAATGCAGTGTGTACTGTCTCAACCTATGCAATACCCACACTAATGCAGCACAAGTCTTTTCCACATTAGAATATTTTAGCTCTGACACAGTGAATTTTTTACTCAAGTAATAAATGGCTCTTTCTTTTTTATCGACGGGACTTTCCTGAGCCAACATCGCTCCCAATGACTCACTATGAATGGTGAGGTAAAGAATCAAAGGATATCCTGGCGATGGCGGGACAAGAACGGGTGGATTCATCAAGTATTGTTTCAACTTGTCGAATGCTTTTCGACACTCATCATCCCAGTTGACTCGTGCATTCTTCTTTAAGAGCTTGAAGAATGGCTTGGCGGTTTCAGAAAGTTGGGAAATGAATCGAGCAATGTAATTCAACCTCCCCAAAAGACTCCTGACTTCTTTCACTGTTGACGGAGGCTGCAACTCACATATGGCCTTAGCTTTAGCCGGGTCGATCTGAATCCCTTTACTGCTCACAATGAACCCAAGTAATTTACCAGATGTTGCTCCAAACACGCATTTAGTGGGGTTTAGACGAAGCTTGAACTCACGGAGTCGATCAAACAATTTCTTCAAGGTTTCGACGTGACTTTCCCCAGGTCGAGTCTTAGTGATCATATCATCAACATAGACCTCGATCTCTTGATGCATCATGTCATGAAATAGTGCTACCATAGCTCGCTGGTAAGTTGCCCCTGCATTCTTGAGTCCAAAGGGCATGACCTTATAGTGAAAGGTTCCCCACGGAGTGATAAATGCAGTTTTCTCTGTCTTCCTCCTTCATCCTTATTTGATTGTACCCGGAAAAACCATCCATGAAGGAGAATAGTTCAAATCCGGCAGTACTATCTACAAGGACATCTATATGTGGCAACGGGAAATCATCTTTCGGGCTAGCCTTGTTCAAATCTCGATAATCAACACAAACTCGAACCCGACCATCCTTCTTCATTACCGGCACGATGTTTGCTACCCATTCAGGGTATTGCGAGACTTCAATGAATCCGACTTTTAGAAGCTTCATCACCTCTTCCTCTATCTTCTTCGAGAGCTCAGGCTTAGTTCTCCGTAGCCTTTGCTTCTTAGGAGGCACGTCCGAGTTAGTAGGCAAACAATGCTCCACGATTGACGGGTCTAACCCAGGCATGTCGACATAGGTCCATGCGAAGATGTCCTTATATTCCTTTAGTAACTGAACTAGGCGCTTAGCCTCGTCTTTGGGGAGATTCGCCCCTATTTTCACCTCCTTGGCTTCTTCAGTGTCACTTAAATTAATAGTGACGGTCTGCTCGGAGGTGAGAACCTTGGCTTTTTCATGTTGTTCCCAGCTTCTCTGCACCTCAATGGAATCTTCAATGGAATCCTGGATCGAATCTTCTAGATTATCATTATCAACACTTGTTGCATTGGATTGGACCTTTTCCACACATTTGCATGTTATATGATCGTCCCTGAAACATGAAATAGAAAGGTCAAAAAGACAAACAGGGTAAATCATATTTTATTTTATTTGTGAATTTTTTTAAAACTCTTTTGCAAAAGCATTTTTCGAAACATTTTGACATGAGGAAGCATGATGAAGCCCAGGCCTCAGAGTTCTCCTTGGATTTTGATTTTGTTTTATCGGCTGGATATCATCACCGGGCTGGTTCGGTGTACCTCATCATGCCCTCAAAATAAAACTTGCAATTTCATTGAAATTCATCAATCAATTACAATTTATTGAATGGAAAATGCAATTCAAGTCCTAAGAAGAAAATGAAAAACAATCGCTAGATAGCGATAATAACTCCTAAAAAGCGACAAAATTCCTAGAAAGCGACAAAAATTCCCGCGCAGGGGAATGTGCAAAAGTGATAAACGGGTTACTCTTGTGGGCGAGGGCCCGTTTCTTCCAGAGGTTCCCCATCAATGGCTCCAATGGAGAGATCATCGAACAAACTTGAAATTCCTTCCAAGGTGTCATCAGAGTTTTCCGTCTTTGAAGGCGTCGGATCATCCATGCCATCCCATCCACTTGGAACTATATTGCGGGAATCAAAGTAAAAGCTGGGAGGAGCCGAATACTTCACCATATAGTCGAACTTCCCACATGGCTGTCCGAGAGTATCCATTACTTCAGCTTCATGTTGCATCATAATTGGAGGACCAGGGAACGTCTCATGAATGTTTGGAGGTGGTAAATTTTGCCTCCTCGCCCTTGCTCGGGTGGCGAGTTATGCCTTCCCCGTCTCTCGTCTTCCGAAACTTCTTCCACCTCTTCCATGGTACCCTAAACCAGCAGATCGGGACCTCTGAGGGGCTTCAATGGGGCTTTGAATACCCTGACCATTTCTTCCCAAACCATTGCCAGGGACAAAACCATTTCCAACCATTACTCTTCCTACCATGAGGGCAGCATCCGAAACCTCAGGAGTGGGTGGCGATGAGCCTCGAGAAGCGTGTATGGTAGACACTAACTCAAATGAGTGGTAACTTGATTCGAGCTCAGAATCCGGCTCTACATAGGGGATAGCCGTCTCGTGATAAATATGGTGGTCTTGCTCACCATACACAGTGACCAACTTCCTTTCGATCACAAATTTCACAGCTTGATGTAGAGTTGAAGGGACTGCTCCAAAGAAGTGTGTATCCATGGACGACCTAGCAGAAAATTGAATGCGGTAGGGATATCCAAAGACTGGAAGGGAATGTTGAAGACGACCGGCCCTATTTGCACGTCGAGATGGATTTCCCCGATTACCTCCTTTTCGTTCCATCAAAAGCTCTCACGGAAGTCTTTGCAGGCATGTACCTTGGACAGTCTACCTTGAGGCGGTGAAGAGTGGCCAATGGACATATGTTTAAGGCGGACCCATTATCAATGAGCACTCGGGACACATGAGAAACCTTGTGCTTGAGATATGTAGAGTGCTTTATTATGCCCCCTACCCTCGAGAGGGAATTCCTCATCAGAAAAAGCAATCATGTCCTTGAGAAGGACTGATCCCACAAAATCCTCCAGCTTATCTGCTTCAACTGTTTCTGGTACATGAATTTCGCTTAGCACCTTCATCATCGACTTTTGGTGCACAGGGGAGGTTTGGATGAGCTCGAGCAAAGAGATCTGGGCAGGCATCTTTCGCAATTGATCGACGATATTATACTCACTTGCTTTAATCACAGCCAGAAATTCCTTAGCCTCTTCGTCAGTGATAGGCTTTGCAGGTTGAGTATTATTTGGAGCATAAATTCGACCAGTCCTTGTAACAAGGTCAACATCTAGGTCATAAGACCAGGGCACCGCTTTATTATTGACATACTCATATGGCTGAGGTATTTCAATCACAACCTCTTCATCAGTTGCATCTTCTAGCGGGGCATATCTGCAAGTGACGGATCTACTTCTTCCTTACCATTATCGAGAGCAGCCTGCTCCTCCTCCCAATCAATGATGATGTGGGAAATGGTGGAAACCACGCAGTTACGGTCAGCATACACGATGATGCCGTCATCCACCATTTTGGCAATTCTTTCCTTCATCAACAATAAAGGAACATCCTCTTGATCAGGATAATAACCAGCTCTCACCAGTCCCTTGTAGGCATCTGACACATTCACCTTCGAGTTCTTGATCCGTCTAACTTCAGGTTCTAGGATAGCATTCACTTACCCTCATGCTCCGGTAGCGGATTCTTTTCCGGACATTTGGCCGAGCAGTTTGAAATGAGAAGGACTTTGTGTCCAGGAGATTTTGGATCTTGTGCTTGAGGGTGAAACATTCGTCAGTTGAATGCCCCAATTCACCGTTATGGTAGTCACACTTCTTTGCCGGGTCATAACCGCGAATGCTTTCGCGATTGGGACGCTTTGGTTCATTAGTAAGCAAACCTTTCTCGGAGGATCGTCAGCACTTGGGATGGAGACCCAGGGAGAGGAGAAAATTGCCTTCTATTATTTGCTTGGGCAAATGATTGGCGGCCAGTGGTTTGCGGTTGTCTTGGATTCATTTGGATGGCCGGGGCACGTTTGACATTTTCTTGGCTATAAGCCACATTCACATCCACGGCCATTTCCTTCTCCTTCTTGGCAGTGAATCTTTTACTAGATGACTCAGTAAACCATCCTTCTCTTATCCCCATCTCAATTTGCTCTCCTACGGAATAAGCCGATTGAAGCTTTCGACGTATGTACCGGCCATTCTGTTACGAAACTCGGACGGAAGGGTTTTCACGAACAACTTCATCAGCTCCTTGTTGGTAGGCTCAGGAGTAATTTGAGCCGCCAAATTCCTCCATCTCACAGCATATTCTTTAAATGATTCGCTCCTTTTCTTTTCCATCCGCTCCAGGTCTTCTCGGGAAGGTGCGATGTCCATGTTGAACTTGTATTGTTTGAGGAATGCGTCAGCTACTTCGTTCCAAGTGTCGAGCAGGTTCACATTTTTCATCACGTACCAGTTTAATGCGGGTCCAGTCAAACTCGCATGGAATGATTGGATCATGAGGGGCTCGTTTTTGACGTGCTGGGCCATGCGCACGTGGTACATCTGCAGATGAGATTTTGGGCAAGATGTGCCATCATACTTCTCAAACTCGGGCATTTTGAACTTGCTCGGCATTTTGACCTTCTCATAGACCGAGAGGTCGAACGGGAGGGACCTTTGTGACTCCTGCAGCTGTCTCATTTTCTCTTCCAGCTTCGTAACACGCTCATCTTGATCTGTCTTGGGAACGCCGTCAAGCTTGGCCTTTCCAACAACGACTGGGTCATCCTCCAGCTCGGGCATTTCATCGTCAATCGTTTGAACCTTGTTTGCTTGTCTCGGGATAACTACTTCAGGAAGAGCAGGTGCAGCTGTTGGATTAGCTTGGAGGAATTGGAGTTGATCCGTCACAAGTTGTAAAGAGGCGAGTACTTGTTGGAGTTGAGTCTCCACAGTGGAGACACGATCACGCATTTCGGTTTGTTCGGCCATTCTAGCTCTTAATCGCGTGATGATGGGCAAACGTGATGGATCCGTTATAACCTAATATAAGAAATGAACAAAATAAGCATTCTCATATGAAAATACGTCGATCCATGGCAATATTCTAGAACTTTATTCATCAATGGAGCTTTTGACAAACCTATCGAAATAGAAATTCAAAACGTCCTAAACAAATGAACTAGGAAAGTAAATGACTCAAACTTCCTAATCTAAAACTAAAAATAGCAAGATTGATTCAAGCATTTCATTTGGCTTGATCAATATACACTCGGGACACCATTCGGCGCAATCGTTTATTCTCCTCTTGAGCTTTTTCAGCAACTCTTTGAGGCGTTTATTCTCAGCTCGATTGGTGATCTTCAACGGTGCCTCCGGTATCTTTGGAAGCAGCTCTTCAGGAATCTTGTGCCGTTTGATATACTTAATCGAGGCATAGTACTTCATTTCCCTGCCTTTCAATTCCTCCTCGGGCCATTTGAGTTTTTGTGGACGGCACATGTCCCACATCGATTTGATGGTGAGAATGGAATCTTCATGGCCTCGGCTTCCATCAACGAAGCTAACTTGGAGCGGATCCGCTTGTAACGCCGGGGGAAGCTCTTGTACGACTTGATACTGACGAGTCACTCTAGTCGGATAGTACTCCAATGCTCCAGTGAATCCTAATAGAGGGATTGGGCCCACTCTTCCACACGAGAGTCTCGCTACCCGAACTTGGAACCATTTAGCATGCCATAGGAAACCCTTGGGAGTTGGTTTTTTCATGAAAGCTATCCACCTAGAATAATGGTAATCTGGTGCATGTTTTTGATTGTTCTCAAATCTCATAATGGGGTGATTAACATTACTAACATCATGTATAGTCATGGAACCACCAAATTCTTTTATATGAGAAAGGAACCAGATTTGTAAAAGTTCAGGAGAGGAATGGAGAGTCTTATCACCACCTCTTTTGAAACGAGTGAGAGAAAGAAAAGTTTCAGTTAAAACAGTGTTTACAAAATTTTTCCTTCCAACACTTGCCTAACAAATTGAGCAATCAAAGGGTTAATAGCATTCTTGCAGTAAGGAAATACTATAAACCCAAAGAAAGCTAAGAGGAAAATCCTACGCATTTGAAATGAGGTGCCTTTTTCAAAACATTCTTTCAGAAAAGATAAAGGACATGCATTACGATGGGCCTTTAAAACCTTTCTTATGTCATCTTCTTTAATTCTCAGAAAATCAGATAAAGCCATAACATGATCTATTCCGATAGGCGGACTAATCAATTCAGCTTTTAAGGACTTCCCTATGGCGATGCTATATTCTTCCAAGGTGGGAGTGAGTTCATGCTTACCGCCGAAGATGAAGGTAGAGGTTTCGGGCACCAACAAAGTGGGCGACCGCTTGGACAAGGCCGCCATGGATGTTGATACGCAGCAGTGGAAGCAATCGACCAATATGTGACTCTATGAATTGACAGCTATTCTGATCTAACTTGTCCCACCAAGTGCTAAGTTCTTCCTTTGGAGGGAGAATGATCCGAATGTTCGGTGTCCCCATTGTATATTAATCAAAGTTCGGGACAATCCTAATGCCATGGACCAACAAAAATAATGTGACAAAGTAAGTAAATTGCAAAAGCAAAAATTAGAGAACTTACTTTACCAATGATTGACAATCACATAGACATGCGCATGGTAAGTGGCTCAATTTCTACTTTATAAGGCTTATCAAGGTGAAGCCACAAGGATGATCAGACTAGCCACGGGCTTGTGGACTATGTCGGGTCCTCATGACTCCGGCTTGGTCAAAGAGCCGACCCGGGTCGCGAGCATGCGGACCGAAGTGGGTACTCTTGACACCATGAGAGAAACTTCGGGATTGAGATGGGCGACTCGTATCGCGAGAATGCGGTCGGAGTGGTATCCATCTCAACACCATCCTAAATGATCCTGTGCGGCCCAGGTCTAGCGGCAGGTTGTGTGTGCAAAGTGTAGTGATTTATGCAAAGCATGCACATCAATTTAAATCAAACAACACTTCAAAAAAAAAAATGAAATAAACCATACATCCCTAATTCCATCCTGCAAGGCAAAGGTTAGCAATCACTTCCCCTTATACCTCCCAATCTGCAAAAACATTTAACACCTTAAACGTTAGGGACATACAGGATCCTCGCTGCCAAACAAAAACATTTTTCAAAAGAAAAGAAAAATTGGCCTAAGTCCACTAAGAGTTTTAACTCGGTTCCCCGGAGTCGCCAAAGCCGTCGCGACCAAATTTTTCAGGGTTGAACCACCTAGGGTTTGGCTAATGGATTGTTAAGCCTAGACTTAACTCGGGCTCTCCCAAGCCCATACCAATTCGTGACTTAGGTTCGAATTCTTAACATGCAAATTGATTTTATTTAGGAGTCGCCACTAATCAGTTTATGGTAGGTCGATTAGACACCTAAGTAAAATAATGGGAGAATTACTTTACTCCTACGAACCGAGACTAAGGGTACGGGACTTGATTACATTAGATTTCTCTAATGCCCTTTCGGTACCATTCTTTTTATTTTCAAAAATGCTTGGCAATTGAATTAATTTTAAATAAACTTCCTAACATGTGAGGTGATCATACATGTGCGCATACCACCAATTTAACACTCAAGAAAGCAAATGAATAAATGATGCGAACTTACCTCAAAGCAACGAAAGCATCTGCAATGTTAATTTAGAATTCACATCAGCAATCCTAAATATGATTTCTAATTAACACGCAATTTTTGTTTTTGTTTTCACTTAATTAATGAAAATCATGCAATATGCAATGCATGCCACTAATTTAACATAAAATGATATGACATGTCAACATGACTTAGCTATATGACCTAAGCAATATAACATAACTAAACATGTAGTCTATCCTAAGCATGAGATGATTTATTCTAAATAACATTTTTTGTATTTTTATGAGATTCGAAATTAAAGAAATGCAACATTTAAATATGCAATCTAAATTAATCTAATGACTTAATTCTAATGACGGGCAATTTCTAATTAAATGCACCTAACAAAATCACTAAATGACATGCATTGTATGAAACTAATTCTATATGACGTGCACATGATTTTTATTTTCCTAATAAGCATGCAATCTATTTAGGAGAAATTATCTAAACCTATAATATGCAATCTTAGTATGCAATGACGTGCAAAGAATGCCTTAATTCTACATGACATATGCATATGACATTTTTTATTAAAAAAATGCAATCTATCCTAGAAATTGCAACTAATTTATCCTAAGACAAATTTTATGAAATTTCAAATGATCTAGCTAAATTAAGATTCTATCTAATTTAAATTAGGGATTAAGTCATATTAAATCCTAATTTAAACTAAGACATTGTCTAAATCTAAAATGCCATTTATCTTTAAAAAGATGATCTAAATTTAAAATGAAGCATGCAATTCTAATCTAATATGCACAATGATTTTTTATGGTTTTTTTTAATTAATCTCGAAATTAAAACTAACACATAATTAACATGCAATTCAAATAAAAAACTAACATCCTAAATGGTTGCACTTTCTTTTTTTGGATTTTTTTATTTAAAAATTCATAATAAGATTGCAATCCTAAATATGCAAGATGACAACAAGCCTAATCCTAATTAAGATTTTTTTTTTTTTTTTTTTTTTTACGAAAATAAGATTTGACTCAACCAACTTGACGACGACAAATCAAATAAAAGATAAGATTGATATCCAAAAATTGGCGAACCATATCTCGCGCATGAGATCGGGTAGACCAATTTTAATTTTAAATCGCGAATCAAATCTCGGGCTTGAGATTGGATTGTCGATTTTTATAAAGGATTGCGAGTCGGATTTCGGGCGCGAAAATCGGACTGTCAATCCTAGCTTGATAGTGCTTGATAGACTATTTTATATTGGGATATCAATAATATATCAAGGAACAATTCCACTAAAACAGAATATTTAAAAATAAAATAAAAGAAAAGAAAAACCACCTAATCAGATTTTCTTTTTCTTTTTCTGTTTTTCTTCTTTTCCGAGACACCGCTCGTGGATTTCCAAGGGGAGAGGATCGATCAATCCGGCGAAGGAAGATTCCGGCAGCGAAGGGCGGCGGAGCACGGGAATGGAACCGAGGGCAAGACTGCAACCGGATCGGCAACGGCAATAGCTTCGAAGGCGGAGCAAAGATAGTGCGGGTCCGCCTGGCTTCGATCTGGGTCACTGATCGGAGGCGGAGCAGCTGCTGGCAACGGGCGGTGCTCGGGCTTGGCTACAAGGAGAGACGGATGCGCGGCGTCGGATGGCGGAGGGTTGCAGGACGCGGCGGTGCAGCGGCCGCTCGGGACTCGCGCGTCGCGGTTTGCTCGCGGAGGAGGTGCGGCGGGGGCGACGTCGGACCGTCGTGGGTCGGTGCGAGCTGCGGGCGAATCACCGGCTAAGGCGTGGCTGCGTTGCTGCTCGGAGGCCGGCGTTCGGATCTCGGGCTGCTGCGTCGTCGGGCCGCGAGCAGCGAGCGAGGAAGGCTGGGTCGCGAGTTTCGGTGGGCTGCAACGAGCGGAGGGCTGTTCGGGTCGGCCAAGCTCGGATCGGCAGCAGCTTCGGTGTCGTCGTTCGGCGTGAGCTGCAGGAGACAAAGTGGCTGGCGATGTCGCGGGTGTCGGTGGTGAACTCGCGGGTGCGAGACGCAGCGCGCGCTTCTGCGGTGGACGGAGGTGGAGCGACGAGGCAGCAGCGCTGGTGCACGGCTACCGGCGGAACGGCGGTGGCGGAGCAGAGGCGAACGGAGCAGAGCAGCGTCGGTGGTGCTCGGTGATGGCGAGCGAGAGACCCGCAGTTGCGGGCTTCGGAGGTGCGGCGGAGGTGGGGTGTCCGGCGGGCTTCTTGGCTGCGGGTGGAAGGCAAAACGAGCCGGCGAGCGTGAGGGAGACGATGAATAGTAAACGTCCCCTCACCTCTGCCTTTTTACTTTTTACCTTTTCCCCCTCTCTCTCTCTCTCTCTCTCTCTCTCTCTCTCTCTTCTTTTCTTTTCTGAATTTTTTTTCTAAAAGAAGCTCCCTTAAACCCCTCGCACACACGGCCTTTTATAGGGGAGGGAATTGGATTTTCAAATTCTTCATCGAATCAACCTTCACAAATCTTTTTAACAAAATTCATCTCATATTGATAAGAATTCGAGATCAAGATGAAATTTTTTTCTAAATCCAAATCTTTTAAAGACAAATCGCAATATTTTTCTACCCATCTGCCCTATCCAAAAAAGATTCATATCTCGGAAAAAATTTAAAATATTATATTCCCACAAGATAATTTTTAATTATTAAAAAGCACGGGCTTGGGCCAACCTGTTCGCTTCACGGGCCTGATCCATCTAATTTGAATAGATCCGCCACAGGTCCAATAAAATGCAAAAAATGCAAATAACAAAATAAATGCAACTTAAATCTATATGCTATGCAATTAATAAAATTAACCCCTAATTTCCTATGTAATAAATAAATAAACTAAATCGTCAAGATTTAGGTGTCAACAATGTGTAAGGCTGAAGTAAATTAAATTGTGACCAAAATTCAACATGGCCTTTTAATTTTATTTTATGACAATTGAGATTGATGAAGTTTTAACTATATGTTTACTTTGTGCCTATAATAACTAAAATAATATGGAATTTGCGGAGGGGTCTAGTTGCCCCCTCCTTACTTTGACACTGAGTGTGCCCAAACAAAGTTATGTGGTTTAGTGCATCCGCTTAGGGAACCAATTAATTTGATTTGCAAACATAGCGCATTTAAATTTACGTTGTGCAAGCATATATTTCATGGATGAATTTCGAAAATTAAATCTATTTATGCCATTTAATTGTGGGTATATCTGAATAGTATGATTTGTGTCCAACATAACATAACTCATTGTAATAGTCACTGTAAAATTAATTTTTTTAAATGCTCAAATATTAGTTAATTTTATAGCTAAGTAACGAAGGAGTACATGCAAGTAAAGTACACAGGAGACCTTCTCCATTAGATTAGATTTTTTAGCCACGTCATATCCAGACTTCTCAGCGGGATTAAAGGCAACAAAAATGGTTAGGAGGGAAAACCGACGTCCGAATGATCGTTCAGGGATCGTGTGTTGTTTTTCGAGAAAATCTTGGGTAGGCCTCCACGTCACCGTGGGAATGGCCCACTTAATGGACAACAGATGGCGCCACGTGTCATCCGGGTCCCACCACTCCCTCCCCCTCCTCCCCCTCCTTCCTTCCTGTAATCTCTCTCCTCTGTGCTTGCGTTTCTTCTTTTTTCCTTGTGGCCGCCATGGCCGTGGAGCTCGACCTCGTCTGCGTTCTCTCTCTCTCTCTTCCTTTTTTCTCAACAGTGCCATACTTGCCGTTCTCTTTCTTTTTCGCGCGCCACCACAGCCGCAGAGCTTGAGCCCAGGACTCTCGCGGCTGCCATAAGCTCAACCTCGAGGCTAGGGCTTGTGGTAGCCATGGCAGGTCAAGTTACGAGCACACAGACATGGCCGTTCCTTGGGCGCGAGCTCGAGGTCAAAGCTGCCATGGTCGAGGTCGAGGGCGACCTGCAGTCTCGCTTTGCTATGGCTGTGGAGCTGAGGCTTGAGCCTAAAAGCTCGAGGTCAAATTAGCCATGGTCACTTGAGAACGAGCTCGCGACAATTGCCGTAGCTCGAGGTCGCGACCAGGGTCACTCGAGCTCGAGCTCCATCGCCATGGCGCCCACAAGAATAAAAGAAGAAACGCAAGCGCAGTGGAGAGAGGAGGAGATAGATCACAGCAGGGAGATAGTGGTGGGACCCGGAGGACACGTGGCGCCACGCGTCGTCCATTAAATGGGCTGTCCCCACGACGTGCAGGCCAACCCGAGATTTTCTCGTAAAACAACACATGCTACCTTCTTTAGAAAACCCCGTATCAAATTAGTGGCATTTTCTTTTATTTATTTTCAAGAACACGTGATACTCAAACGTTTGACTTGTCAACCGCTGGATAGTCCACCGCGCCGAAAATTAAAGCAATTAATACAATTAAGTTTGTTAGACAACTCTAATTAGTTTTGACTTAAAAGATTTAATTAATCTAGAAATTGACTAATAATACGTAAGAAAAAGGTTGGGGTTAATTCATTTAGTAGAAAAATAATTTATGATAATTAAAATTTTATCTATCAATCATGTGGTGATTCTATGTTTGGAAAGAAATTATAAATATGCAGTGATTTTCAAACAACGATTTTTTTTTTTTTTTTTTTTTCGTTTTTAACACTTAAAAATGAGTTCTTTAAGTTCCTAACACTAATTTCTCAACATTGTCGAATAGGCCAAGATGCGCATAATCAATACATTGATGTAAATAGAATAAGGCTCTAGCTCTACATGAGTGGTCAACAAGGCCTCCAATTCAAATTACTTTGAACTGGAGACGTAATACAAATCGAGCATTTATCCATGCAACTCTCTCATTTTTTTTGTTGTTGTTGTCATTTACCCATAAAAAAAAAATATAAACATATTGTTGATTGGCTAAAAGGCAAGGAATGCATAAACGTTAACGCATTGGCTCTTTGCAAATGCATTTTATGGACTACCATCGACTGCATGTCATGGATTTGAGGCATTCATGTGTTTTGTTCCATTATTCGTTCATTGCGATGTGACTGGATTATGCTTACACCTCAAATTTTGTCAAGAACGAGGAACAGCTTACAAAAATCATTGTATTGAGGCTTCCTAGAGATGTATGCTTTTAAAAGTAGCAATGCATCTTAATGAATATCTACAACAACTAAAAAGAATATAAACCACCATAAGTTTAAACTGTGTTTGAACTGGCTTTTACTTATTATTAATATTTTTTAATCTAGTAGCACCCACACTTTGACTTTGTTTTTAGTCTTAAGCATATGAGGCTTTCGTAATACATAAATATCAACACATGGATTCACCGGATCTTTCTTATTGTCTCTTTCCACATCTTTGTCATTATTGATCATATATGAGTGCCCAGCAATGGGTCTTCTTGCTTAGTAGACAATTCATCATTTTTCTTTCCGTTCCTTTTAATTACCTAATGAAGAGTTGGTGTTGATTTTCTATTGAAATTGTTGCAGCTCTTTCAATATATGCAGAAACATCAGAATATTAGTGCTGCAAGTTATAGTAGTTATATAAAGTTTGTGAGGACAAGCCACAACCTCTTGAGTGCACTGGAAGTCTTCCAGATGCCTCAATGTGAATCGATGTCTTTATTAAGTAATGTTGTTCTTAGTTGCCTCATCAAAAATGGTAAGTTCGGCATCGGCATGAAATGTTTTCAACAAATAAAGCAAGATAGGTTGAAACTAGATATTGTTACAAATAGTTCGGGGCACGGCTCTTGCCTCATATTGGTTAACTTTCTTTAAGTAATCAAATTAGCAATTTGTGTAAAATGGATTTATGACCAATAGAGAGCTAAATTTAATGTGATATCTATTGTCAAATTACATTGGACCTTTCAATACGTGAACTTTAGAAATTTGTGTGAAAAGATATGTTATATACATTGTAGCCTTGTAGGCCTATTCTCGACTACCTAAGCTTTTGGGAAAACGATTATTTAATATGGTAGGGCACAAGATAAGTGTTCATATGTAAAAATGACTGAACGAAAATATTTTCATATCCTACAAAAGTATTTTCTGGTTTTACAACATCAAATTAATCCACAATTCCCTGCTTTCCGAACAATTAGACTCTGCCATTACTTTTTCTCGTCCAAAGAGATAAGCTCATCAGTTAAGTTTTTTTTTTTTTTTTTTTTTGACGCCATCAGTTAAGTTCATAAGTATAGAATTAAGTTGTGTAATCATTTGGGCCCAAATCGTTTGGACCATTTGAACAAACCGAGATTTTAGATTCCATGTGCGGCATTGTTCCAATGACAACCGTCCATTTCAAATGACGGTTACTGCTCATGAGAAGATAACCGGTTTTTACTCCTCTGCCCTCCAAAACCAGCCTTTGCCTTACGCTGCTAATGTTGTAATCGAGAGTGAGAGAGAGACAGAGACAGAGAGCAAGAATGGTGGGTGGAGGATTTGTAGAAGGCGGGCAGCTGAGAAGGGCGCATCTTTACGAGTACAGGATCACTGGGTATTTCGTATTTGCCTGCATTATTGCGGCCCTTGGCAGATCGCCTTTTGGGTACGATCTGGGCGTTTTGGGTGAGTCCTTTTTTCTTTCGTCTCGCCTTTTTGCTTGGATTTTGAATGCGTTTGCTGCGGTGTTTCGTGAATTCCCAGCTTTATCCGGGGAAGAAAACCTTTTTTGGTGTTTGTGGACTTGATTGAAGGTTGATGCAAAAGGGGTTGCTTTTTGTCCCAAAGGGGAGAGATTTCTGAAAGTACTAATTTCACTGGGTGTTCATGTCAGCCAGTGCTGTTCTTGGTCGTGTCTTTGGTATTAATCTGGATTTTTTGATGTATGCATTTCATCATTCTTGAAGATGAGGCCAACACCAGTGCCGTGTTGTACGGCCTCCGCCAGAGAAATGGTGGAAAGCTGTCGGTGGTGGACGGTGAGGTCAAGCCCCAAGTGCCCAGACTATCCGGTAGCCTGGATGATTCCCGGCTGAAACCGAGGCGGGAGCTGGCGAAGTTGGGGATGATCCGGGTTACGAGGACATGCCTGTGGAGGAATTTGCAGTGGCATATCTTAGAGGGGTTTTGGATGGCAAGAGGGGGAAGGGGTGGGAAAGAATGCCAAGGAGGATGTTCCGGTTAGATGCAAGGCTTTTACGCTTCCTGTACTGCAAATTCTGCCCCCCTTTTTTTTTTATCTGGTCTTTTTCGTTTTGTTAACAAATAATAGTTCAAATCCTTAGAATCTTTCCTACGGAAGCTCTCGAAACTTTTGCCAAAAACTCGAGGCATGTTTACTGCTTTTTTACCATTTGCTTTTTATAGCATGTAAAGGCTTCACTTAAGTGGTTTTCTGAGGGATATCCATGATAAGCCGATTTATAGACACGGAAAAGTTAAATGTATTCATTTTATCATGATATCATGTATAATTCTTGTTACCATTAACTCTCTGTTTGCCTGTCTTTAAATGAAGAAGAAAACGCTTCACGCTAATAAATGAAGTTGTCAAAAAAAATATTTGTCTTTCTATGACTTTTCTTTTCTTAAGAAACATGCATCTGTGGTTTCTAGTTTAACACTAAATGGACTTTACAGACCACCGAATGACTGGACAATGTTCTTGATAGTCTGCTTTATTACTTTTATTGCTTGAATTAACGATATAGCTTGCATATATTGTCAGGAATTGTGTTTATGCCACCAAAGTTGTCCTTAGGCAATTATCAATGGTGCTGGAGCTATGACTCCTTTTTCACGAGAAGAGGATCTTTGCCACGAACGAACTCTTCCCAGATGAGGATGTTAGCGCTGATGACAAAGTTGGAGAGGATGGCCCTTCCGATGCATCTTGCTTGATTCTACGGTAGCGAAAGAGTACCTGTTAAGGCTATTATGGTCCAGGTCAAGAGCATAGCCAGCATGATCTACTCAGATGTCGTTCAATTGTTTTGAGGCAAAGATTATTTCGCAATCCAGATTATTAATCTGGATTGCGATAATGTTGGCCGGTACAACATTCGCAATCGCAATTCCGATTTTAATTTTGTTGTCTTTGGGTAAAAAAAAATCACTTACATTGGTTTGGCAGTCATCCTTATAGGATGTTTCATCCTTATGTTAATTATTATTTTTGGTCACATCTTCGTCCATGATGATGATGAAATTGTACACAAAATGACAAAGGCTACAAAGGCTATTTCCTCCTTTGGTTCAAATATAAAAGTGATTTCACCGCACAAGAATCATATTATATGTTTTCTTCAGCAAAATTGCAGCTTTACAGAAAATTGCAGATCAATACATGCCACATGTTATGTTTGACGAACGTCGGGGAAGAGCTAAATGCGCACACACTTGACAAGAAATTCAAAATCGTTGAATGATACCTCAAATCCATTGAATGGTAAGCGCATTGTAAATAATCACGGAGAGTCATCAACCAAATCAAGAGTTAACTATTTAGAGGTGAACTCAAATGCAAGAGGTCAATGACGTCAAAAGGATATTTTAATAAATAAAGGAACTCCTATACCCCCAGATACTGAACTTTAAGAGCTGAAGCTCCTAGAACAGCAATGTTGTCCCTCCACTTCCATAAAGAACTCAAAAAGCATATAAATGTTGCCCACGACACCCATGATATATCTTCCAAGTAGATCCTAGCCTATTAGTTCTATGCTTACGCAAGGTATATACTACACAATTTTACGTTCACCCATCGCGCCTGAAAAATGTCCAAATGAACGGAACAAGTAAAAAGATTGTCACATCGGATAGTAAATAGAGATGTTGGCGTTTCCTTTGCATTCTCTTTCCTCATCAGTCCCTCCTCCTACTAAGATTCCACTATTTTCTCTTGACATAGACACACACGTCCGCACAAAGCATTATCAAATGGCTAATTCCCTTCTCTACCAAAAAAATATTTTAATTGAGTGAACCATTTTGGAATTTATCTCCGAGTCTCATACCAAACAGAGCACCACTACAAGCAAATCTCAAGTTCATTGCATAGTACACATGTTAGTAATGTGAAGAGGGTTATTCTTTTGTTTCTTTTCTTGATCAACCTAATGCAATTTGTCCGAATCTTTTTCCTCTCATCGAGCTAAGAGAAACATAGATCAATCTACACGCTCGCTCCTTTTCATTGACTCCCAATTATACCAGCATGGTATCGACAGATGTGTGCCTTTTCCCAAGAAATAACCGCAGTGAAATGTGAATCAAAATGAACAAACAAAGCACCCAAATTTTCAAAAGCGTGATGAAAACCAAACCTTTAGCGAATGTCCACTCTATTCTAAATCCAGGTAATCACTATAACCGTGTCACGCCTTTAGTTAATTCGCCAAATATGACAAGAAATTTTTGTACACTGTTTTTCCAGTAAAAACAGTGCACAAATATTGGTTAACACTGGAAAAGATGAGAATGATAAACACAAGAAAAGACAAAGGAGGAATGGGCTTCGGGGATTTAATTACTATTAGCAAAGCTGTCCTGGGTAAACAAGATTGGAGATTGGCAAAAATCTAGATGCATTATGGAGTAAGTCCCTAAAAGGACCGTATCTCAATCATATTGATTTCTGGCATACCGAGAAAGCGTCAAGACCATCATGGGTTTGGCAAAGTATCATGATGGGAAGAGAAGCAATTTCGAATTCAATAATATGGTCAATAGGAAATGAAGAAAATGTTCAAATCAGAATATATAAGTGGTTGAAGAGGGGCATCGTTGGAGGTCCAAAGAATAGAAACAATCCACAATTTTTTTTAGAGTTAATGAACTTTGAAAAGGGAAGTTGGAATGAGCGACTTCTAAATAACTTGTTTGATGAACAAACCACACAGGAGATCTTAGCTATTCCAATCAAGTGTCGAATTCAAATGATGAACTAGTGTGGACGGGCACCAAGTGTGGAAATATCTCAGTAAAAAATGGATATGATATCCTCGGACAAGAATCGGTAAAAAGGCACAACAAGTACAACTATCAACATCTTACCAAATCCCAAAATTCTTATGGATTGCTTTTTGAAACTTGCAGGCATGCACAAACGTAAAGATCTTTCTATGGAGTTTATGTCAAAATACCATTCCATCCAAGGAAAATCTATGGAAGAGAAATATCTTAACCGATCCTATATGTGACTCGTGTAGAAGCGAAGTGAAAATGATTGAACATATATTCTTATGTTGCCATTGGACAGAGCTCGTATGTCATAAGCAGCGTATCCTTAAGAAGGCACATGTGCACCATGTTTATCATGTTGGCTCTAATTTTGTTTTTGTAAAATTCTCTTGAATGCTTGGGCTTTTGTCCTGACCAATTGCTCGTTATGTTTCAATGTTAATTTATAGGGCTCCGACCTAACTGCTCCTCTCTCTCTTTCCCGCGCTTGTGTTTCCCAACAATGCCCATTTCTTCCTCCTTCTATGATATGGTTCATTTGCCTCACCCCCTTGTAGGTTGCACATATTTTTCTTCCCCACAACAAAGAATACCGACAATGTCACACTAACTATTCCTCTCTCCTCCTTTGCTTATTTCCCAACACCGCCAATTTCTTATTTGCCTCAGTTGGTTGCATATATTTTCTTTCCCACAGCAAAGAATACTAATGATTTCACGCTAACTGTTTTTCTCTACTCTCCCCGCTCGTTTCCGAACAAAGCTCATTTCTTCTTCCCTCTTGAATATGGTCCATTTTCAAAATACAGCAACCTATCTCCACTCGTTTCCCAACAACGCTCATTTCCTCCTTCTAGAATACAGCTCCTTCTAGAATACAGCTCATTTCCAGAAGCGATTAAACCTACCTTCGCTTGTTTTAAAAAAAAATACAGCTCCTTTCCTCCAGTAAAATGCAATTAAAAAAAAAAAAAAAAACCAGAACAATGAACTGATCATCTAGGTGGTGTATTCGGTGGGGCCGATTTGTGCTGTTGGTCGTCATCAATCTTTGAGTCTAATTAGTCTTGGATCATTGGAAGGATGTAGGCTTGCATTAAGGCTCGAGTCCTTATGGTTCGTCAATCTTAGCTAAGAGTTGATTTGAAGTGATGTTTGCATGTTTAACAATAAGATAATCATGCATGGATTGTGTGTTTAAGATATCGTGTAACGAATATCATCGTAGAGTGTGTCGACAATACCTTATGGACTTGAAAGGAAATTTGAGATGCCCAAGGAGAGCGTACCCTAAAAACCTAGGAAAAGCATACTCTAAATGCCCTGGAGATTAGGATGCCATGGTTATTGGACCATGAAGCCCACGCGGGCCAAAAAGCAGACCAGTGTACACCGCGGCGAACCAAACAGCATACTAGCATTCCGTTAGATGACATTAATTTTCTTAATCTATGTGTTCAAAAGAAGTCCCCACTAGCCGTTGTTGAGGGTTGGCTAGAAACACTAATCAAGATGCGAGAGTGTCGCCTTTTTTTCTTCTTTTTTTTTTTGATGCTGAAGGAACTACTTTTTTTTTTTATGCTACAGGAACTACTTTGGCCGACAGCTGCCACGTAAACCCCGAGGTAACGCTAGCCCATGACCCACCACCAGGGTGCCACGCATAAATCACCTAATGGCTTGCCAGCCTCCCTGCAACTTGCGTTGGAGGGACTTCGAACTCCTAACCTTTCCCTCAAAGGTCAAGAGCCTATCCAGCAAAGCCACCACAGCCAGTGATTGCGAGAGTCTCATCTTGATACATACACAACTAGAGGATTTCAGACTTGGGGACTTGATTATACTAATTATACAACCAAAGCCCTTTTGAAACCTAAATTTGATTAAGTGTTAATTAAAGTATCAGGGTAGCTTATCGAAGATTTTAAAGTTTTTCCTAACCATTCTAAAAATGAAAAGAACAATTAATATATAAGAAATGTGCAATCAAGTATAATTGTAATAACAAATGCAAACAACAACCTAGCGTATCTCTAAAAAAGAAAAAAATGGCATCCAAAAAATCCTATGATAAAGCCCTAAAGGATTACTCAATTAGGTTTCAATTTTTTATTAAAGGATTTCTACAAATTCTATATATATACTGAAAATCTAATTTTTAAGCGTGTTTCTTAAATTTCTGAATTTTTTGGAATTTTTTCGAATCTCCAAAACTAATTATGGATTTCTTGAGTTTTCTAGAATTTTACGAGCTTTTAATTTTTCGGGATTGTTTACTTTTTATTATTTTTTTAAAGATATTATTTTATCTGGGGAAAAGGACTCGGGCCGGGTCGAGAACCCAATCCGGATATGTGTCGACCCAAACCTAATGGTCTAGGTAGAGTTTGAATTCAGGCTGGCCCTAGTGACTAGCCCAAACATATCAAATGGGCCCATTCGCGTCTAAGCCTGCGGCCTCTAATTTATCTCATTTCTATTATACACAGCCCAACCACTAAGTCTGCGGTCTGTAACTAACTAGGCCAACTAGATCCGACCCATTGGCTGGATTTGACCCATTTTCTATTACAACCGAATTTTTATTCTTTATCTTTTATTTTTATTTTTTAAATTTTCTTTATTTTTTTTTCTGCATCATTTTCATCCCGACGCTTGTTCACGCCCACTTCTCTATAACTGACCCGAACCACCTTCCGCCTCCGATGACATCTCTTGCCTCGGGTTCAGGCCCACCACCCTTCACCGGTCGTCCACACCAACCGGGCATCGAAAACTAATTGGCTGGTGATTGCTAACGCTGCTGGACTAGCTCTGGTCATGGGATTTTCGCGACTATAAAGACATGTATGACAGAAACCCAATAAAACTAGCATAAAAATCACTCAAATGTATATTAAATGAAGAGGAATTGACTGACTATGGCAGCCACTAACCGCAGGCTTCACCGGCGTGAGAACAGATTTTCCGACGAGGAGGCGTTCGTCCATGGCCGACTTGGTAACGCATATATGCCATAAAAACGAAGGAAAACACAGCATTACCTTCTATTCAGTCGATGGATGAAGTGAGCATAAACCAAAATCGGATCAAAACAATATCACACAAAGAATCACACAAAATCTATTACGGAATCTCAGTTCGGACATGTGACCTGCGACTTAAAACATGAATTCTACGCTGGGTTCCAGAGCAATTCTCGACTTTGCAATAATATATCACACTCCAAATCATCATTATGCTAGAAAGAAGCAGAGCGTTCTTCAGGCCTACCTGGTTCGAGAGCTTGCTGTGACGAACGACAATGGGCGAGTTGGCTTCCTCAGATGGTCGAGGGTGATTCGGGCGAACCACCGGCGAATGGAGAGAAATTCACTCTCGGTCTCTCTCTCTCTCTCCTCTCTTTTCTCCTTCAGTCGTCGTTCCCCCCCTCACAGACGTGCTCGCTCAAAGCCCGAGCGTGCAAAAGGATGAGAAGAAACCGCAAACTGGCCACGCCTCGGCTGCTTTGGATGGGCCAATATTGACAAAATAAAATAAAATGAAATGAAGGGAATGGACTGGGTTCGAGGGAAAAGAAAAGGATTGGGTAACTGTTCAAATCGAAATCAGGACACCAAGGGATCTCCGGCAACTCGGTCAACTGTTTTCCCCACGTCGATGGGACCCGGACGACACGTGGCGCCGCGTGTCGTCCATTAAATGGGTCGTCCCCAGGTCGTGGAGGCCTCCTAACTCGAGATTCTCTCGTAAAACAATCAATGGAAAACCTTCCCTAGGAAACCACGTTCCAAATTAGCGGCATTTTCTTTTTGTTCACGTGATATTCAAACATTTGACTTGTCAACCGGCGAATAGCCCTCGCGCCGAAAATTAAAGCAATTAAAATGCAACTAAGCTTGTTAGATAACTCTAATTAGTTTAGACTTACAAGATTTAATTAAGCTAGAAATGACTTATTTAATACATAAAAGTACGTCATAAAAGGGGGCCATTTAATTCATTTAGTAGAAAAAAATAATTGATGACAATTAAAATCTTATCTACCAATCATGGTTGCGATTCTATATTCGGAAAGATTATAGATACTTAGTTATTGTGAAATTATTATTTATTTCCTTTTTAATTATTAACACTTAAAAATGAGTTCTTTAGACTCTTAGCATTCATATCTCAATATTGCCAAATGGGCCAAAATACACATATTTTAATACATTCATGTATATCAAATAACACCCTAAAAGTGTGGTCACCGTGGCCTCGATTTGAGATTACTTAGAACCAAAGTGAAGTAATATAATAAAGCATTTATCCATGCAGCTCTCAAAACATGTGGATCAAAGTAACATCGAGTTTGATAGTAGCTTATTTCGTGATGAATAGTCTCCACATAGCGAGGGATAAAAAGATGCTAGGCAAAATAGAAAGGAACTTAGGAAAAGAATCAAAATGATGGAGCTGATTACGTCGCTTTTCCCAATTAATGCCAAAACAGGAGATAGCAGCCATGACTACTCAAATGACTTACATGTTACCCCCGAAAACAGCGAGGACCATGACGATTTGCGTAATCAAAGGTTTGACCATGAGAATTTTTTTTTTGAAACGCCTTTGCCTATTTTTTAAGCCAACGTCCTGTACGCATGGGAGTCAACCGCTGATGAAAACTCCCATTTGTTCATATTCCTTGAACTGCAGTATATATTTTCATATGTGATATTAAGGAATGGTTGATGAATCAAGACATCGATAAGAATCGACCTTTAATTAGTAAAAGCATTGAGATTTCATTACTAAAAGCCTCCAACTAAACTAAGTAAAAAGCTGCCATTAATTTTTACTACCAAAAAATGAAAATTCTAAGTTCCTCAATCTATCTAAAAACAGATGACTCTCCTCACAGACGTGCTCGCTCAAACTCTTCATATGACATATGTAAAGATACTTTAGTGGTCCGAGAAACCACCTATCATTTTCTCTTATGTTTTCAATTTAATTTATGTGAGTTCCATCAAGAATAACCTGAATCTCATTACACTCCCCAATTATGCAGCATTTTAGTTTCTCCATGTCTCAATCTCAAAATTAGGTAGCTTAGTGATGTTCGTAAGGCAGTCTAAGAAAAATGCAGTAATATGCTAAAGCAACTTCTTGATATTAGTAGAGACATCCATACCAATTACATATTTCAAGGATCTATCCCAATGTTCTAACCCAAATTCAACATCATTCAAGAGATGAATCATGATGCATTCATCGCCATCACCAACAATGAATTTGAAATGTGACAACGATCTAGGCACCATTGATGTAACGAACCGTATGAGTTTCCTTAGAAGTTCTACTTGGGGAAGTACAAATTAAGAGCATCCAACCTCCCGAACCATAAACATCATAAACAACAACTTCCCCAATACTCCTTCATCTCTCATTCTCCAAACTTACTAAGCTCTTCTAATCGAGCGAGCACAGAAATACTGCCCTAAGGAATCAATGCATACACTTTCACGTGTTTTGGGGCACGATTTATGCGTTGGCAAAAAAGATACCTCTAAGAAAGTGTGCTTCATTAGCTTCGCAACCTCCTTTAGCAGATTCATGATCATAGTCCCATCAAAATCAAGAGCCTCAAGCTGCTGAAGTTCTCCAATTTGTGGGGACAATTCCGTCGATAGATCACAATGAGTTAAGAATACTCTTTTTAGGCATCTTAACCCGAACCGAGACTCTGGCAAGGAGGAGTTGATCCGAGTTCGGGACAAATTCAGGATTTCGAGGGCTGGCATGTAATCAAAGAAAGACGGACTAATGGTTTTGAGCTTGTAATTCCTATTCAAAAACAATACCAAGAGATCAGGACACCGAGGATTCTCTGGCAACTCAGTCAACTGGTTTTCCATCAAGTGAATCTTTGTGGAACTCTGCCATTGCGCGACCTTCGGAGGCTACATGAGTCCTAAACCCCCGCACATGGGGACTGGTCTTCAATATTCATCAAAGCAAGTACCTGACGAGTTAAAAGATTCATTGATTCTTATTCTCCGTGATGACCAACGAAGCCAAACAACAGATAAATTTCCAACCCAAAATCCCCAAAATCAAGAAAGGGCAAGAGATGTTGGAATTGAATGCTCAAACCAACTTGAAGTAGCATCTAAATTGAAGGTATGTGTCCGAAAAGTTGCTGCCTCAGCATCTCCAACATTGCTGCTTCTGATATTCCCCATGATGAGGAAGAAGGAGCAAACGGCGTGGAGCTCTCATCAATGGCCGCTCCGGCGAGATGCCTTGAATCCTTGCAAGAAGCGGAGTCTCAAGAGCCGAACCAACTTCCAATCACCACCTCGACGTGCCATGGAAGGGTTCCGGCAAGATGCCGGGCAAACTAATCGTCGGGGTGGTCTCCTCGCAAGCGCAGATTGAGAGAGAATTTGAGAGTGCGATCAAGAAGAAGAAATTGATTTGGAGATGAAATGGAAAAGCATAAATAATAATTTTTCAAACTTTAGCTCAAGAACACAAAATTATTGCAATTTCAATCCCGTGGTTTAGACTAAATTGCGTGATCAGCGCTTAGTTTCCGAATTTGGTTTTCGGATGAAATTGGTCGAAGATTTGGGTCAAGATTGGTCCAAATCAATTAGAATTCAAGATTGATTTAAGATTAGTTCATTGTTTTTCAAACATAATCAAAAGCGTATATAAGATCTAGCATAAAGTTTGAAAAGAGAAGAGATGGACCGAGTCAATTTAGAGATGAAGCGATCGAGGATGGGCTGGCTTTACGTAGTCTTTCAAGGGATTTAATTTAATTTTTTATTTATGGTAAAAGAAGGGATTTTATTTTGTATTCATAAGACAAAGAAAAACCTAAAAAAGCAGCGTGCCCCCAATGCACTTACAATTTGCTCGGGATCGCTTAACTCAGATACGGTATTAAAGAAATATAATACGACGTGTATTATCTAATAATTACAAAAAAGATGCAAGAAATATACTTCAAATCGAGTCAACTAAATAAGAAAAGAAGAGCCACTGCAGGTGTGATATCACCTTTTCTATCAAAAATTATCCAAACAATTTTAAATATATTACTTTTTTTTAATTCAGTCACAAATCTTTTGATTTTATTAATTGAGTCTCAAATATTTTTTCAGCCAAATTTGGCCAATAATCGTTAACATAAACACGGACCTTTCTGGTGGAAACAAAATGAGTCCAAAAGAGGAATGTACGGAAGAAATGGGAAATCTTGAAATGCAGAAAAGACGAAGGGGGTCTTGGTTTTAAAGACCTAATCAATTTCAACAAGGCTATGTTAGCCAAACAAGCATGGAAACTTTCACAATCACCTTTAGCTCTATAGAGCCAAATCCTAAAAGGAATATACTATCCAAATGGGGACCTATGGAAGGCAAAAACAGGACAACGACCATCTTGGGGTTGGCACAGCATCCTTATAGGCCGAGATACTATAGAACCAGAGGTGAAGTGGATAGTGGGAGATGGGCAAAGCATTAACATATGGAGAGACATGGCTTCCAAGGGGAGTGATACGAGGACCGGTGAACAAGGATGATCCTAAGGTGGTAGCTGAACTAATGAACAATGAAAGGAGATTATGGGAGGAGCCTAAAATTCAAGCTCTCTTTGATGAACAAGTAGCTCAGGAAATTCTTTCAACTCCAATTAGTGCACAATCACAGCAAGAAAGGCTCATCTAGATGGGAAATAAATCAGGATCTTACATAGTAAAATGTGGCGATAACAGGGTATATTCAGGGCGCGCATGACAACCATAAAAGGTCATGACTATGTTCTAACAAAAAAAAAAATTATGAATAAACAAAAACATCGAAACCGAAGGTTCTCACATTCTCATTTCTTAATATCATTCTTCTAGATTTAGGAATTACATAATTTTTTTTAAAGATAAAACCACGAAATTTTATTAACCAAATCGATATGCGATCCGACTGAAAATGTCATGCAACTATCTCTAGTCACTGCGGTATGGATTAATGTGGTTTTTCAATAAGATGCTCCTAGCATGCATGCCAGGAATCAGCCCATTTTGATTTTTGAAAGTCAGGTCCGAAAGCCCTTTTGATAGTCCGGCCCATCTCTCCTTCCAACCGTGTAATGTCATGGAAATCATACTATTCTCGGGCATTATTGTTTGCCACCTTTGGATCACCCTAAGCAAACGTTTGAATCAAGGCATTTGAGGAAGATGGTGGTAAGTTTCATACAAATTGAAGAAGGGAAAGAACGAATCCAACCACAAATAGATGGAGCTTGATTCATGACTGGGACAAGGCCTATACTACGTGATCGAAATGTGCCCTAGTTCATTGCCAGCATGCGTGTGACCTCATTTGCAATCGGACCTAACTTGATCCATGATCGGAACTTTTTATTTTATTTTTTGGCATTCCTCTCCATTAATTTTTACCACGCTTTTTTTGTTCCTCGTATTTTAATTATCTTTTTCATAGCACAACTCGGTTGGTCCATATTGCTATGTTTTGAAATACTAAAATGCACTAGTAGAGGAGTGAAATTGAATGATGGTGTGCCATAATTTTGCAACTCCATGTTGATCTAGACTAATATCATTTAATAAAACACATTGAGTAGCCTTTAGAATGTACACAATTTTAACTAGATTTGCATGCTTAGTCTAAATTAGCAATTGTGTTTTGGTGTGGTTGTCCGCCATCATAATATCTTTGAAGCACTTTGATTGAATAATATTAGGCGAAAAGAGGAGTCTCTTTATATTCAAAAACCATGAGATGGATATAACCAATTGAGTAAGTCCATGGATTTCCACCACCCTTTCAACAACGAAATGATGTCATCATTACGCATTTTTAGTTTTATAGTCTAGATCGAATTGCCTCAAACATTGAGAAGCACCATGTTTAAGGGACTCTTTCCACATCTTCTCAATAGACTTCCTAGAATTAGTTCTCTTTCCACATCTTATCAATAGACTTCCTGGAATTATTATTATGATTATTATTATTATTATTTCTTCATCTCCATACTTGAGTGCTCAGCTTTTGATGACTATATTGGTAATAATCCAAAAGCACGAAGTTGGGATCGCTAATTACTGTCATAAAAATTTGTAAAAATTGAGGAATTAAGTCGTGTAAAGATGAAGTAAATTAAATTGTGACCAAAATTCAATGTGCCCTTTTCAAATTTATTTTATGATGATTGAGATTGATGAAGTATCAACTATGTGTTTACTTTGTGTCTATAATAACTAAAATAATATGAAATTTGCCGAGGGGTCTGTTGCCCCCTCCTTACTTTGACACCAAGTGTGCCCAAACAAAGTTACGTGGTTTAGTGCATTTGCTCGGGGAAACAATTATCTTGATTGGCAAACATAGCGTATTTAAATTTACGTTGTGCGAGCATATATTATGTGTCTGAATTTTGACAATTAAATCTATTTATACCATTTAATTGTGGGCATATATGGATAGTATGATTTGTGTCCGGCGTGACATAACTCGGTGTAATAGCTATTGTAAAATTGTTTTTTATTAAATGCTCAAACATTATTAATTTAATAGCTAAGACAACAAAGGAATACATACAAGTACACAGAAGAACTTGTCCATTGTATTAGACTTTTTGGCCACGTCATATCCAGACTTCTCAAACGGATTTTTTATTTTTTGGTCGGTCTTCTCAAACGGAATAAACGCAATGAAAATGGTGAGGAGGGAAAACCGACGTGCGAATGATTGTTCAGGGACTCGGACGACACGTGGCGACACGCGTCGCCCATTAAATGGGCCGTCCCCACGACGTGCAGGCCAACCCGAGAATTTCTCATAAAATAGCACGTACTACCTTCTTTAGGAAACCACGTACCAAATTAGTGACATTTTCTTTTTATTTATTTCGTAGAAAAAATAATTGATGATAATTAAAATCTTATCTATTAATCACGGTCGTTATTCTATGTTTGAAAATAAATTATATATATGCAGTGATTGTCAAATAACTTCTTTTTTTTTTTTCCTTTTTAACACTTGAAGATTATTAACACTTAAAAATGAGTTCTTTAAGTTCCCAACGCTGATTTCTCCACATTGTCAAATAGGTCAAAATGCGCATTAATCAATACATTGATGTAAATAGAATAAGGCTCTACATGAGTGGTCAATAAGGCCTCCAATTCAAGATTACTTTGAACTGGAGAAGTAATACAATCGAGCATTTATCCATGTAACTCTCTCAATTTTATTTTATTTTTTGTCATTTACCCATAAAACGATATAAACATATTGTTGATTGGCTAAAAGGCAAGCAATGTGTAAATGTTAACGCTTGGGCTCTTTGCAACTGCATTTTCTTTTTTGGACTACCATTGAGTGTGTGTCATGGATTCGAGGCATTCATGTGTTTTGTTCCATTATGCGTTCATTGCAATATGACTGGATTATGTTTACACCTCAATTTTGTCAAGAACAAATAACAGCTCACAAAAATCATTGTATTGATGTTTCCTAGAGATGTATATGCTTTTAAAAGTAGCAATGCATCTTTATGAATACCTACAATGACAAAAAAGAATATAAACTGCAATAAGTTTAAAGTGTGTTTGAATTGGCTCTTACTTATTATTTATTTATTTTTGATCTCATAGCACCCGAACTTTGACTTTGTTTTTAGTCTTAAGCATCTAAGGCTTTCGTAATACATAAATGTCAACACATGGATTCACCGGATCTTTCTTATTGTCTCTTTCCACATCTGTCATTATGGATCATATATGAGTGCCCATCAATGGGTCTTCTTGCTTAGTAGACAGTTCATCATTTTTCTTTCCATTCCTTTTAATTACCAAATGAAGAGCTGGTGTTGATTTTCTGTTGAAATTGTTGCAACTCTTTCGGTATACGCAGAAACATGAGTATAGAATTAAGTTGTTTAATCATTTGGGCCCGAGTCGTTTGGACCATTTGAACCGTAGGAAAAGCCCAAAGTCCGAGCCCAGGATCTGGCCCGTATTCACCTGCGCACTATCACGCTCATCTTCATTCCTCCCCACGATGAAGCAAACCGAGATTTTAGATTCCACGTGCGGCATTGTTCCAACCGCAACCGTCCATTTCAAATGACGGTTACTGCCGGTTCCCCGAAAGACCCGCGGTTTTTTTTGGCATCCATGGAAGATTGAAGGGAGATGAGATCGGAATGATTACGACATTCGCCTCCAGGTTTCAGATTATTCCGCGCTTCTCCTTCGACGCCGCTGCCGACGACGACGGCGACGCTTGTGGCAGCAGTCAGAATCGCAGGGCGCGCGCTTGATTCGGCTCGCCATCCATTGGGATCGGAGAAGGAGGAGGAGGACCGCCGGTGCTGCTCTGCAAACTGCAATGGCGACGAATTCTTCTCTGCTGCCCAAGATCGGACCCGATGGCCTCGCGAGGGAAGCTCCCGTCATCGCCTACACCGAGAAGGTTCTCTCTCTCTCTCTCTCGCTCGCTCGCTCAATTGAGAAATTTATTCCGACTTTTTACATGAACACAGAACTCTCCTTTTTCTCTCTGTATGTGATAATATCATCCACCTCAATAGTGACTAATTGGAAATAATACCATTTCTATTATGAATCAACTCTCCATATGGGCACTAGATAAGGATTGCTTTTGACCCTTTTATATATATATTCCAGGCTAGCCATGAGATCGATCGAATACTTTGTCGAATAAAGATGCGATATGCCAAGAGGTTGGAAATTAGGCACCCCATGTATCTGGAATTTTTGGAAGATGCAATTTGCCCGTGTAATGTTCGTAACTCTCCAAAAATAAATAAAAAAAAAAAAAATTCAAGAAATACATCATCATATGAGTTGTAATATAATTGTTTTGCTTTCTTTGATCTGATTAACTAAACAAAACTTAATGAAGCAGAGAACTTTCTATAGGCCTACCAAAGTTTACTCTTTAAGTCTCGACATTCCTTCCCAAAATGGAGACTTTGAGTTTAACATCGAAAATGCCAACAAGTCGAGCTTGTCCACAAAGCCCCCGTTTGCGCCACTAGGGGCGCATGAGATGTCCGATGGGCAGGCCCATTGGTAAGGCAATGGGGGTGGTATTATTCTAATCTTAAATACATGTGATGTGAATTTTTTTTTAATTAATTTTTTGCTTTTATTGCTATGCTGTTTTTTTTTATTAAAAAAGAAAAAAGAAATAGCACGGGAATCGACATTTTCCAATCTTGTTAATCACTTTTGAGCAATTGATGTTTGTTCCTAAAATTGTTAGCATACCTGTTGAGTGGTTACTAGAAGTAATTAACATTGTAAATTATAATTCAAATATGTGTTGGTAGTTGGAAGAACAGTGTGATGGGACTGGTAGAAACCTTTTCTAATTATTTTTTCAATTCGATGATTTAAGTAACTTTACTTTTATTTAACATTGTAGAAACCTTGTGCGATGCCAGTTTCTTCATTTAGTGCAATTGGAAATGGTGTAGGGAGATGATTTTGCTGCTACATCCCCGTCGAAAGACCAGACGACAGAGGATCTCGAACTAATCAAAGCATATCGGTATGACATCATAAACATGGATGCTACTTTCAGTGAGGCTTGTTTATTTCGTTTCTCCCTAGTGATCGGTGCTTCTATCATTAGTTATTTTCTACTGCAAATATCTAATATTTATAAGAAATTATACTTTTTATATTCAATATGCAATTCTCATCAGTGTGTTCAGACAAGGGGTCCAGGTTGTATCGAACTGTCCCACCAAAAAGTGTCGGATCTTGCAGAATGACCCCAAAATGTGATCTCAGGTCATGAAGTCCAATAGTGGATATGTCTAGGCCGTCAACAACTATATTCCCATCGGTAGGTTCCACAAGACGGAACAAAGCACTGATGAGAGTTGTCTTTCCGCTACCCGTTTGGCCAACGATCCCAATCTTGTGCCCTCCTTTTATTTCACAGCTTATCCCATGAAGAACGAGGGGAGAATCAGGCCGATACCTTACCTGTTAATGTCTCGATGATCAAAACTAAGTGAACTACAAGACAAGTCCAGAATGGAGAGGTGTGCTAATAGTGCGTGTCTACCTTGGTGGATCGCTTTTTGGGTACGATCTGGGCGTTTCGGGTGAGTCTTTTTGTCTTTCATCTCGCCTTTTTGCTTGGATTTTGAATGCGTATGCTGTGGTGTTTCGTGAATTGCGAAGCTTTATTCGGGGAAGATAGCTTTTTTTGGTGTTTGTGGAAGATAAATGCGGAATCTTGATTGAAGGTTCATGCAAAAGGGGTTGCTTTTTGTCCCGGAAGTAGTTGTGAATATGCAGGGAAGGGGAGAGATTTCTGAAAGTACTAATTTCACTGGGTGTTCATGTCAGCCAGTGCTGTTATTGGTCGTGTCTTTGGTATTAATCTGGATTTCTTGACGTGTGCATTTCATCATACTTGATTCCTCTGGTCCGAAACAGAATGAAATTTAGGAAGAGAATGGCCCTTTGAATTTACCCAAAAACGGACGATCTTGAAAATTAGCAGATGCCAATGGCTGTGCCAGGAAGAAGATAATCCCTTCTTCAACCGGAGTTCTTTAAAAATCGACGACCAATGATCTTGATACTTGCATTCGTTTCAGGTGAAGTGACCTCCATGGACGATTTCCTGAAGGAGTTCTTCCCAAAAGTGAACCGGAGAAAGCAAGAGCATCTGAACGAGACCAATTACTGCAAGCACGACAACCAGATCCTGACGCTCTTCACTTCTTCTCTCTACTTTGCGGGCCTGGTCACTTGAAGATGAGGCCAACACCAGTGCTGTGTTGTATAGCCTCACTATCCGCCAGAGAGAAATGGTGGAGAGCTATCGGCGGTGGACAGTGAGGTCAAGCCCGAAGCGCCCAGACTATTAGCCTGGATGATTCCCGGCTGAAACTGAGGCAGGAGCCGGCAAAGTTGGGGGATGATCCGGGTTACGAGGACATGCCCGTGGAGGAATTTGCAGCGGCATATCTTAGAGGGGTTTTGGATGGCAAGAGGGGAAAGGGGTGGGAAAGAACGCCAAGGAGGATGTTCCGGTTAGATGCAAGGCTTTTATGCTTCCTGTACTGCAAATTCTGCCCCTTCTTTTTATCTGGTCTTTTTCGTTTCATTAACAAATGATAGTTCAAATCCTTAACTTTTGCCAAAAAACTCGAGGCGTGTTTACTGCTTTTTCCCACCATTTTCTTTTTATATCATGTAAAGGCTTCACTTAAGTGCTTTTCCTGAGGGGTATCCATGATAAGCCGATTTATAGACACAGGAAAGTTAAATGTATTCATTTTATTAGGATATCATGTATGATTCTTGCTACCATGAACTCTCTGTTTTTTCCCGTCTTTAAATGAAGAAAACGCTTCATGCTAATGAATGAAGTTGTCAAAATAAATATTTCTATGTTTCAATGACTTTTCTTTTCTTAAGAAACATGCATCTATGGATTTCTAGTTTAATATTAAATGGACCTTACAGACCACTAGAATGACTGGACAATATTCTTGATAGTCTGTTTATTACTTTTATTGCTTGAATTAACGATACGGCTTGCATATATTGTCAGGAACTGTGTTTATGCCACCAAAGCGGTCCTTAGATTATCATCAATGGTGCCGGAGCTATGACTCTGATGACAAAGTTTGAGAGGTTGGCCCTTCCGATGCATCTTGCTTGATTCTACTGTCTTTCCTCCACAACCCGCATTTCCTTCTACCTGATTGAATAACAAGGTCCAACTTTCATTGTATGATGTGGGCATATCATTTATGAGTCAACACATGATAGTTCTTTAGTTATTGCAGATCACAAGTAAATTTAGAGAAAAGAAGATTCCTCTTGATGTCGTATGGATGCATATGGATTATATGGATGGGTTTTGCTGCTTTGCTTTTCACAGGGCATGGAATCCCATTTTGTGTTAACCCTATTATTGCCTTGTTTGGAAAAATAATATATTACCTTCCACTAAGTAGGTCCAATTCCACATCATCTACCTCACTTTCAATAGGTATCAAACCACTCGCAACTTATGTCTAGAATTGATTGTTTTATCCAATTTCAAAAAGACGTTGTGCACTTATCACCTAAAACAAATCATAACTATATATCTACATGAAATTTGACCTAAAGCAAAGCATGTATCTACTTCTACATGTAAGATGTAAGACTATTGTCAAATATGAATGAAAATCTGTTTTTCATCTAGTAATGATCTAGAAGAAGATGGTGTTATTCATTTTGGAAGTGAGGTAGGTCATGTGCAATATGTCGTTAGTTAATATACTTTGGAGGCACTGCGATGATCAATGTTCTTTGGATATTCTATTTTCAACCTAAGATACAGTGATGACGCAGAAATGCCATGCATCACTATTTTGTCCATCGCTTCCATACATTTAATCCATCGAGTCCTATAATATTGGTGGCCACTTTATGTTTGAAGCCTCCAAAGCACATTCATGTCTGGGACTTCTTGCCTCGCCAACTTGTCTAACAGTAAAAGGACTTAGGTTGAATGCTTAGTAAGTAGTAGAGACCTTTCAAAGTAAATAAAGAGTAATATTTTCAGCATGGAGACTGAAACGGAGGATTTATTCTCAGGACTACTTCTCTGATCCAAAATCTTTGGTAGCTGGTCTCCACCAACATGGGTTCAAAGCCATCTGGATACTTGATCCTACTTTTAAACGTGAAGAGGGGCCTTATGTCTATGACAGTGGTTGCAAAAGTGATGTCTGCATCAGAGCAGCAGATAGAACTCTATTTGTTGGCACTTCGTTGTCTTTCACTGTGGTTTTGGCTAATTTTTGTCGTTGTCTATTTGGTTTTGCTTTTTACTTTCCGTCTTTTGCTTTTTTGTAGCATTTGAAATTTGATTAACCCTTAAAACCTTTCAAATGTTGACATGATGAGTCATTTGGATTTAGCTGAGAATAAGTCCACATGTATGTAAATGCTAAGTAATTGTTTGCTTGTCAGGGAGGTGTGGCCTGATCCTTGTGTATTCCCTAAATTTACACAGTCAAGAGTCCATCGCTGGTGGGCTCAGTTAGTTCAGGATTTCATTTCTAATGGAGTCGATGGTATATGAAACGATATGAATGAACCATCTTATCGCTAAGGTAATTAGTGCTTTTAGTTTTTGTCATTTTCTTTTGTTGGACTATGGCTTACAACTTCTCTCATTCTATGACGAAGACCATGCCCGAGAGCAACATTCATAAAAGAGATGATGAACTTGGAGGTCTCCAGAATCACTCACACTATCATAATGTAAGTTTTCCAGCCTTTTTCTAGTATCTTGTGTTTCACATTTTAGAGTTATATTGAAATAGATAGTAAGTAATTTTATAATGAAGCCAGCACGATTTTACTAGAAAAGTTTTTTTTTCCCTAAGGCATACAAATTCTTTGTAGATAGGCACATAATGTGACGTCACGGTCTGCCACGTACAAACGCAAGTTATTTATCCTTTAACTTATAGCACAAGCAGAAGCCAAAAGTATAATATCAAACAGACAATACAATAATGGATGAATGCTATAAAGGAACAAACATTGTAGCTTTCATTTCTTATCTTATTTATAAACATGAGTGATTTATCAGGGCCATAATTGGGAGGTCAACAAAAAGGTATGCTACTCCCGTTAGACTATCTACACTGTCATTTATAATGCCCACCATTGTTGGTCATCATCAATCACCCACCTGCATGGTTTCACCCAAAAGCCTGTGAAAGCATTCGAGAGAACTTTACAAAAACAAAAATTAGAGTCAACCACATGTTAAACATGGTGCGTTTGGTGCACATCCACCTTCTTGAAGATATGCTACCTATGAGGATTATAGTTACAGTGACATGAGAAAATAAACCATACTGCAACTGGTAAACAATTTATACTTCTGCAAAAGTTTGGAAGCCAATACGTCTGTACCCGCTCTTTCGGCCAAGTCTTCCGAATATACATCTACCGGTAGACTTATTATTGTTTGCCATTGTAGCAAGTATGACGGTGATGACCATGAAGATTTTTGTGTACCTTTCTCCCATGATTTCCTTGCTTCCTCACTCTCATTTGGTTGAATTACGCACAGCAGACAAGAATTTCTTTTGGTGGTGGCCATGCCTTGGTGAACAAAAATGTTACATTTTCTGGAGTGAAAGAGGAGAAAGTGATTTGGTGAAAGAGAAAATGACCCTCTTGAGAAATTTATATGGGCGAGGAATTGCTAGTTTAGGAAAGTATCTATCGTCTGCCTATTTATTACCGATTGTCGTTGATTTGTTGCTTTGTATTTTACCTATGCCTCTCATTCTTTTGGAAAGGGATGTGGTTGTTGATTCATCGCTTCATAAATCCTTAACACCTCATGTTTTTGTCAACATATGTTCCAAGAATATCACTTTGAGGTCGTGAGTGAAGGGCCTCCTTTGGTAGCCATCACGCCTGGGCCTCGGTTGCTAGCCCTCGCCAACGCTTTATTCAAGCTTTTCCTTGCCTGTGATATTTTTGGAACAAAAGGTGACAAAAGCGTGAGGTATAGAGGGATTTATGAAGTGATGAATCAACCATCACATCCCATCCCAAAAAATTGAGAGGCGTAGAGTAAAATATGAAGCAACTAATTGACAACTGCCAATAATAAAAAGGACATGGACCTGAGCAGGTCTTTAAAAGGCTCACGGAGGAAACATGCGGGAAAACCACCCTGGGGTGAGAGATCTCGCGCTGTCCTCCTATCCCTCTCTGTCAGGAAGACAAAGATAGATAAGGGATTAGGGAGTCTCATGGTGGTGAAGGTAAACACCACGTTAGAACTTCGATTTTGGCTACTACCAGGTAGGCAAGTATAGTAGCCTCCCGTGCCTGGGAGTGAATGAGATATAAAGGAATTTATGAAGTGATGAATCAACCATCACATTCCATCTCAGAAGATCAAGAGGCGTAGAGTAAAATATGAAGCAACTAATTGACAACTACCAATAATAAAAAGGATAGATGGTAGATCTATCCCAAATAAGAGATACCCTACCCCTCTAAATTCCTCCAAAGGGTTCATTCCTCTTTCACCAAATCACTCTCTTTTCACCCTTATACACGTAACACTTTTATTCACCGAGACATGGCCACCGCCGTGAAGGATTCCCATTTGCCATGTGTAATTCAATCGAATGACAGGAAGGAAGAAAAAAAATCATCGAAAAAAGGTATGTAAAAAATCATCATGGTCATCACAATCCTACTCACAACAATGGCATTTCAAGCGGCAGTAAGTCCATTGGGAGAAGTGTATGTGGAAGACTTGGCCTAAAGAGCAGGTACAACTGTATTGGAGAAAATATTGGCTACCTTGTGCTCTAGCGAGGCAAATAAGAAGGTGGTAGGAAGACGACACGTGTCCTCTCGTGGGACCCACACTATGGACAAATTGAGGAGAAAATTAGGCGCCATTTTGAAAAAATTTCAGACCGACTGAGGATTTCTTCTTCAGTGAGTCTCTTTCTAGCACCTCTCTCTATCCTCCCTCTCTCTCTCCCCGACGAACAGGACGCGGCCTCCCTGTCTCTTTGTGCCCTCCCTCTTTCCGACCAGTGAACCATCGCCAACAACCAACGAACCACTGCATGGGACCGGCAAGAGGATCACGAGACCAATGAACCATTGCATGGGACTAGCAAACCACTGCGCTGCTCCTCCGGTTCCGGTTCCGACCCTGACTCATCCGTCCTTTACTCAAATCAACAATATAATGGAAGGACACGTCTCATTAGTGTCTCATTAGTTTTGCTGTTTTCCTGTTTAGGGATTGTCAAGGAGTATACGGTGAGAGTTGCAGTTTCTATTGAAGAAAATGGCAAAAGAGAGGGAATTTCAAGAGAAAAAAGAAGAAAACAATATGGCCGGTCCAGGTGAAGGCACGCAACTGCAAAACGAAAGCTCGATGAACGCGATCATGGTTACAGCGATCCTGCTGGAAACCATCGCGTTTCAAGCAGCCCTCTATCCGCCGGGTGGAGTTTGGCAAGACTCCGCCGCAATAGTACATTATGCAATTGGCTCGCCCATTATGGCGTCGAAATTTCTTAAGGCATACAAATTCTTCGTATATTGTAATACGGTGACTTTCCTCTTGTCACTAAATGTCATTTTATTATTACTAAGCCGGATGTCAAGGTGCCAAACTGTCTTCAGTAAGGTGACGATGGTCGCCACCTGGATGGCAACCATGTTCGAAGGACTATTGTTTGTAAGGCATGTCATCATTTTAAACAAAGACACTGAAAAGAACCCAACGTATGCAAAGGTTAGGGCTCTAGTCTTCTTCTAGGTTATCGAGGAAAGCCACAACATCAGTGGCAGGGCCATCAACGTCACCGTGTACAAGAATGTGCTGGTGGAGGCCAGCGGCTCCGACGTCCCCGCTGGCAATCACGTTCGAGGAGATCAACTTGGGGGAGTCGCTGATCCTGAACATCATGCATTATAAGTACGCAAAGCTAATGCCCATACAGCATCATGCAATCCTGATAGCCATCAACGGCCTGACCTCTTGGGGGACGTTGGAGCTGCTGGCCTCCACCGGCATGTTCTCGTACACGACACCGTTCCCTGCCGCTAGTGTCGTGAGCTTCTCTCGATAACTTGGAGGAAGACTACAATCCCAGCCTTTGCATACGATTGGTTCTTTTTCAGTGTCTATGTTTAGAATGACGACAGGCATCGCAAACGATAGTCCTGCGAACGTGGTTGCCATCAAGGTGGTGACCGTCGTCACCTTACTGAATACAGTCTGACGCCTTGACATCCGACTTAGTAATTATAAAATGACACTAAGTGATAGGAGGAAAGTCAACCTATCACAGTATACGAAGAATTTGTATGCCTTAAGAAATTTCGACGCCATAATGGGTGAGCCAATTGCGTAATGTGCTCTTGCTGTGGAGTCTTGCTAGACTCCACCCGGCAGAGAGAGAGGGCTACTTGAAACATGATGGTTGCCAGCAGGATCGCTGTAACCATGATCGTGTTCATCGAGCTTTTATTTTGCAGTTGCGTGCCTTCACTTGGACCGGCCATATTGTTTTCTTCTTCTTTTTTTCTCTTGAAGTTCCCTCTGTTTTGCCATTTCATGAATTTATAGTCTTTGACAGAAATTGCAACTCTCTTTCCACCGTATACTCCTCGTCAATCCCTAAACAGGAAAAATAGCAAAAACTAATGAGACTTGTCCTTCTGTTAGTAGAACCTCGACTAAACAACCGTTGGTGATCCTCAAATCGACAACTTCTTCCTCCGCTATTCCTAGGCGTAATCTGAAGCTGATCCAAGCCCCAGCGATGACCCGACGTTGTGATCCTCAGCCCACTCCAACCTCTAGTCTTAGCTCCCAGCTTATAGTAACCTTGTTCGATTGAGCTTTGCATGAAGATTAATTGAGGTGAACTCTTCGATCTTGAGCTTGACGAGGCGAGACTACCTTATGCAATTGGGCTACAGCTCAACCCTTGGAATGATGTTCTATGCTTGTGCGGATGATCTTTGCAGCTTAAGATGGCTATAGATGATGGATGATAGCCTAGAATGGTTTGACCAGATGATTGCTTAATTGACTGTCTATTTTGTAATTCGAATGGCTTGGCTGGACTAGTTGTCTTCTGTCTTCGTTTGAGCTAGTTGTATCGTTTTTAGTTTTCGAAATCCTCATGAGGTTCATAGATGGTTTCACGAGCTTTCCAACGGCATATTAAACGTGTAAATCGGACCTCATTTGCTATACCAAAACCTGTTTGTAAGTAGGGTCATCTGTTCTAGAATATGCATGTGCTACTGCAATGATTGAGGTTAACTGACCTACCCGATTTGATGATTTTACATGATTTGTAACAAGATTTATAACCTCATCTGCTCTCCAACCCCACTCCCAAAAACGAAGAAGAAAGTTCCAGAAAAGGAAAATGTACGAAAAGAAAAAATGGCAGGAGAGCTTTTGACATGCAGTTCCACATCAAAGAAATATCGTGCATGTTACAAATGAAAACCTGCTGCTGCACAACCAATTTAATATTCAAAAAGATTGACGCGGTAGAAAGCCAATTTAGCAATCCAGCTTGTTGACTCCCATATTTACCTTCTTCTTTTTGAACCCTTGTGATTCCAATTACACATAGATTCATCTTGCCTTAACTCAAATTTCGAACACATGGTTGTGATCACAAGTAGATTTTCATATTACGGTTGAATTACTTGTTTAATTTCATCACAACCTCAGATTAAGATCAAAAGAGGTATAGTTGCTCCCAAAAAGCAGCACGGAGCACGCAATTCTCTTGACTTCACTGAAAATCACATCACATTCTCTCTCACGAGTAATCAAAAGTACACCACAATGAGAGTCAAAAGTTTGATCACTAGCTCTATTAAAAAAAAAAATAGAAAGGTGAAATCTTTATTTCAATGCATACTGGGCGGAAACTATGTGGAGGGAAATGAAATAGATTTGATAGACTGAAGTAGTCTCATCTTTCATTGTTTTCCACTTCTCACGAAGGATATTCTTGGGATTATAATTATATGTATCAGCTCATGACATCTTCCATCATTTATCTCTGACTTTGGAGAAACTTCTCCTTTGAGTCCAAAAAGGAAGTAACTGAATTTCTCTTCCATTCCCTTCCCTTGTAGTTACCCGAAGAATACAATCATTGCAGGTGGGTTCTTTTTTTCCCCCTTTCAATACCTTCTGTCCTAGATAAGAGTCAGAGTAAATCACCAATAATTATGAGTGAGTTGACAAGGAAGAAAAAGAGGGAACTAAAAGTACAACTGAACCGTGTCAATATAAATTTGTTTCAACTGTACTTAATAAAAGACAACTTCATGTCATGTTGACTAGGACGTTTGTGGTTCTTGGTTCTGTTTTGGTGTATACTTTATACCAAAAAAAAAGTGAAAATAATTTATTTTCACCAAAACCAATCTAATAAGGTTAAAAGTCAGACCAAACAGCTACGTTAGTTCACCTTTTATGAGATGCAGTACTAAGCGATAACATATAAGAAGCTAAGGAGTAACTTCGTACTTTAATCGTTAACATCAAGCAAGAAAATTATTTCCTTAGAGGGAAAAATACAAACTGCAAAGACATTGAATGACTATCAGCTACAACATTTTTCATTAGGTGCAAGAGGGATCATAACCTTATTGTTGACAGCAAAATTATTGTCTTGACATATACTATCGATTTGGTTAGGTTTATCAAGTCAACACAATTAAAGGAACCCGAACAAATAAAATCAAGGTTTGCTTTTCTCGCTTTCCTGGCATTTTGCCACCTCTGGAAGAATTCAACAGGGCAGAGAATAATGAAGGGATTAATCACTTTCAGAATTCCTCATGGTACTTAAAGATTGAAAAAAATCACGAGACAGAATGAAGATGTAAATGTACATTGCCGAGCGGTTTAGAAGAACCAATGTTCTTTCGGAATGTAGGACACGAGTGACAAATAAAATCTCTTTAACTATCTTGTTTTGCTCAAACCAGAGGGAGAAATCGTCAGAGATGATGACGCTGGAATGAAAGATCATCAAAGCTGCTAAGAACACAAAAACAGAGAGAGAATCAGAAATACAGACTACAATAAAATTAGAATTAGAGTGAGGGAGAGAACTTAGCTCTTGCAGCAATCAAGCATTGAAGGACTAACTTCGATTGTTTGAGTAGAGCTGAACAGAGTTGAAGAGTGTACACTGGAATAGAGTTGGTCTTGCGCTGGATTTGCGGAGGAGGTTCATGGCTGTCGGAACTTCACTAGAAACGATCATCTTGAAATTCAAAGATCGGGAGCTGGTTCAAGAGTTCATACCTAAAGAAGACGAGATCCTGAATGTGTGTTATACCAATTGAAAAGAGAGCACTGATAATGGAAGCAAGATACCAAGAATTAGTACGGCCAATTGAATCGAGTATTAAAGCCAAAGAAGGAGAGAAATGAGCTCTTAATGCTCTTGTGGCAATCGGATTAGTTGAGCATCAGTCACGGCCATTTTCCTCTTATCTAAGGACGATGATGATAGAGGTCAGAAGTTGGATAACGAGAATCTCTAATGACGATGCTCGGCGGTGACAATATCCACCGATGGAATTATGCAACATGGATATTCATCTGTGATTGTCTCCGATCTGAGTTAGACGAAGAAGCTTCGATCGGATGTAGTGAACTCAAGAGTGATCGAAGCAACTCGTTGGAGAGTTGTCACCAATAAAGAGAGCATATGAAGTCCACGACGGTCAGAGATGGTCCGGCGCTACTCTGTGACGGTGATGTTGCAGCGGTTGGAGGTGGTGATAGGAAGGGATAGTTGCAGGCGAAGGCACACAATTTGGTTTAGTTCCATTCTCAACAGTTACAAAAACACTTGAAACATGATAGCTAACAAAAAAATTAACATTATGTAAACTGTATCAAAACACCTTCGGATTGAACACTTCCACGTATCATTTCACAGCCGTGCCTTGGTGAAACTTGATCAGACATATTATGTGCAATTGGTTGAGAAGTGGATTTTAGCTATTTCAAACTCTACTTATGTCCGTTGGAATCTTAAATCAAATGCACAGGAAGGGTTCAAAGTTCGAACTTCACATATATCCCTTCAAAAGCATGAAAACCAGCACAAAGGAAACCAAAATATTCCCCTTATTGGCTCTTTTTCAGTTATTTGGACGGGGTACAAAATCAAAAGCTCCAATCCACATTATCAAAGCCGGAACAGACCAAAATTATCGGCATGAGAATAATTAAACAACCAAGGTACGATACTGTCTCGATAATGAAATGGAGTTTTTGATTAGTCATTAGATGATTAAACAATTGAGGTACGATACTGTCCATATAGGTTTTCATGTTGATGATATTGCAAAAAGGCACGTAGAAAATGTTCCACTAACATGACGTAATTGAAAATAATTAGGTAAGGAAGTAAAAAGAGTAGAGGGACCCAATTGCAACAAACGCTCAAAATTAAGGATAAAGTTTAAATTTAAATTCCTCAACCGTTCCCGCCTTCATCAGTTTTCACCCTCATCGCTCTTTTGCTCGGTTAGGCTTTAATCAGCCTGTCGTTGGCATGAAACTCTCTTTCGATACCTCCAAGAAGCCCCTGAAGCCGGCTGCCAAGCCGCTCTACACCACCTTTTGCTTCACCACTACCACCGCTGTCGGTTTCGAAGCACCGCCTTCATTGGCGCGTGAGCAATTACCCAATTCGATTCCTCCGAGACCCCCGACGGATGACGTGAACTGCAGAAACCTGCTAGTCATCCGCCAAAGCCCAACAAGTGGTGGAACCCTCGGAGGATGAAGAACCTCGACCCGCCTCTCCACTTGGACTCCTCCTCCTCCTTCTTCTCCTTCGATATCTCCCAGTTCCAGTTGCAGATAAAGAGCAGTCACTTGTTGTAATAGAGAGAGAGAGAGAGAACGAGGAAGAGAGACAGAGAGCAAGAATGGCGGGTGGAGGATTTGTAGAAGCCGGGCAGCTGAAAAGTGCGCATCTTTATGAATACCGGATCACTGGGTATTTCGTATTTGCCTGCATTATTGTGGCCCTTGGCGGATCGCCTTTTGGGTACAATCTGGGCGTTTCGGGTGAGTCCTTTTTTCTTTCGTCTCACCTTTTTGCTTGGATTTTGAATGCGTTTGCTGCGGTGTTTCATGAATTGCGAAGCTTTATCCGGGGAAGATAAATGTGGAATCTTTATCTAGAATTTTTGGAAGATGCAATTTCCCTGTGTAATGTTTACGACTCTTAAAAAAAAAAAAAACTAAAGAAATACATCATCGTATTAGTTGTAATATAATTGTTTTGCTTTCTTTGATCTGATTAACTAAACAAAACTTAATGAAGCAGAGATTTTTCTATAGGCCTACCAAAGTTTACTCTTAAGTCTCAACATTCCTTCCCAAAAATGGAGACTTTGAGTTTAATATCGAAATTGCCAACAAGTCGAGCTTGCCCACAAAGCCCCTGTTTGCGCCACTAGGGAGCATGAGATGTCCGATGGGCAGGCCCAATGGTAAGGCAATGGGGTGGTATTATTCTAATCTTAAATACATGTGATGTGATTTTTTTATTATTTTTTTTTGCTTTTATTGCTATGCTGCTTTTTTTTTTTTTAAGAGAGAAATAGCACAGGAATCAACATTTTTCCAATCTTCTTAATCAATTTTGAGCAATTGATGTTTGTTCCTAAAATCGTCAGCATACCTGCTGAGTAGTTACTAGAAGTAATTAACATTGTAAATTATAATTCAAATATGTGTTGATAGTTGGAAGAACAGTGTGGTGGGAATGGAAGAACCAATTTCTGATTATTTTTTCAATTTGACAATTTAAGTAACATTAATTTTATTTAATGTTGAACTATTTTTTATTTTTTTTAGAATATACAATTATCGACAAGGTATTATTTATTAACAAATTATCGGCACAAGAATAATTAAACAACCCAGGTATAATATTGTCTCAATAATGAAATGGAGTTTTTGATTAGTCATTAGATGATTAAACAACTAAGGTGCGATATTGTCCATATAGGTTTTCATGTCGATGATATTACAAATAGGCACATAGAAAATGTTCCATTGACGTTTTGGAAAAAAGGACGTAATTGAAAAGAATCAGGTAAGGAACTAAAAAGAGTATAGGGACCCAATTGCAACAAACGCTCAAAATTAGGGACAAAATTTAAATTTAAATTCCTCAACCGTTCCCGCCTTCGTCAATTTTCACCCTCATCGCTCTTTTGCTCAGTTAGGCTTTAATCGGCCGTCGTCGGCATGAAGCTCTCTTTCAACACCTCCAAGAAGCCCCGACCAAAGATAGCCGACCAGCGCCAGACTGGCCTTCTTCCGGCAATGTTGAGATTTATAATCTGAAGGTAGACATGAACTATCAGCACACCTCTCCATTATGGACTTTTCTTGTAGTTCATAGAGTGGACATTCGCTAAAGGTTTGGTTTTCATCACGCTTTTGAAAATTTGGGTGCTTGTTTGTTCATTTTGATTCACATTTCGTTGCGGTCATTTCTTGGGAAAAGGCACACATATACCATGCTGGTATAATTGGGAGTCAATGAAAAAGGAGCGAATGTGTAGATTGATCTGTATTTCTCTTAATTCTTGATGAGAGGAAAAAGATTCGGACAAATTGCGTGAGGTTGATCAAGAAAAGAAACGAAAGAATAACCCTCTTCACGTTACTAACTTGTGTACTATGCAATGAACTTGAGATTTGCTTGTATAGTGCTCTGTTTGGTGTGACACACTGGAAATAAATTCCAAAATGGTTTCACTCAATTAAAGTGTTTTTTGGTAGATAAGGCAATTAGCCATTTATTAATCCTTTGGGTGGACGTGTGTATCTGTGTCAAGAGAAAATAGTGGAATCTTAGGAGGAGAAGGGAAAGATCCTTTTCAAGTTTGAATTTGTTCATTTGAAATGTGGGTTCTTCTACTTCATTTTTATTTTTTGTCAATCGACTTTTTTTTTATTTTTTATCTTTTCTTTTGTTTTTCTTAATGATCAAAGGCAAAAGATTGCTTGGATCTCTTATAAGAATAACTTTTCTTTAATTATTCCGAAAAATACTATCAATTCTGCAAGAAAACCACTCATACCTGGTAATGCAAGGGAAGCCATTGATATTGATCCACAAGAAGCTCAAGAAACTCTTGAACTAGCGGAAGCTAACAGATGAGGAAAGAGAATGTAAAGGAAGCACCAACATCTGTATTTACTATTGATGCTACAATCTTCTTGCTTGTTTCGTTCCTTCAGACATTTTTGAGTTGCAATGGTGAACGTAAAATTGTGTAATATACCTTGCGTAAGCATAGAAATAATAGGCTAGGATCTACTTGGAAGATATATCATGGGTGTCGTGGGCAACATTTATATGCCTTTTGAGTTCTTTATGGAAGTCGAGGGACGGCATTGCTGTTCTAGGAGCTTCAGTTCTTAAAGTTCAGTACCTAGGGTATAGGAGTTCCTTTATTTATTAAAATATCCTTTTGACGTCATTGACCTCTTGCGTTTGAGTTCACCTCTAAATAGTTAACTCCTGATTTGGTTGATGACTCTCCGTGATTATTTTACAATGCGCTTAATGTCACGCCCCGACCCTCAGGCACGCACACATCCCTTACTTTTGGTCGATTTTAAAAAATTGCGATATCCCAGGACTATGTATCGCCGACCCTTTCATTTATATATGCACATGCGAAAGCAGTTATAAATCCCTGAACAATAAAGAATGGGATAGAAAAGCAAGCCATACATTTTTCTCACTGAAAATTCACAACTACAACTTTTTACATGCAAACAAGGTCGACAAGACAGATAGGATTTCGGTCCTCATCCGGGTCGTACTCGATGTCATACTCGGGGTCCTCCTCCACGTACTCCTCTTCGGGTTCCTCAACAAGGATCTCCTCGTCGATTCATGCTTCTTAGGCTCCTCATCCAGGTCCCGAAATGGTTATTCAATAACCACCGAGACCACGTCTCGGCAAGTTCTACCTCCTAAGACCCGATTAGTAAACTAATACACCTTAGGGCTGCCTATGCACAACATGAGTCAAAGGACTTACCTTAGCCTCGATTCCACCCGCATATTAGTACGGATCAAATAGGCACACAAGCGATCACATCACAGATCGAAGCATCGATCTAATCGACTTAGTCGATTACATGTCAACGAGACCACTCACGGTCACTTTCATTCAATCGATCATTTCACAACATCAAATCAAGGCAATGAATCACATCAAATCACACTCAGATCGAATCATCGATCAATCGACTTAGTCGATTACACGCCAACAAGACCACTCACGGTCATTTTCATTCAGTCAATCAATTCACAACATCAGATCAAAACAATGATCAATCGACCTAGTCGATTACATGTCATACCAATCATTCTCCACGGAGGAGTATCTAAAAGCTAGGCCACGTGCATTTTCAAGGACGACATTCCAAGTCTCCGAGCCACGTGCCTCAAACCTCGGGCCCACGTGCATTCTCTAAGGCGACCTCTTCGCCAAGGTGGTACATCAAGCCACCGAGCCACGTGTCCTTTTACGATGCCCGGCCCACGTGCATTCTCTAAGGTACTCGCTTACCAAAGTGACGCATCGGATCACCGAGCCACGTGTCCTTTTAGATGCCCGGGCCCACGTGCATTCTCTAAGGTACTTGCTTACCAAAGTGACGCATCGATCATCGAGCCACGTGCCCTTTTAGATGCCAAACTCGTCACCGAGCCACGTGCATTCTCCAGACGACATACCGAGTCTCCGAGCCACGTGCATTCTCTCGGCGACCTCTTCGCCAAGGTGACATATTCAACCACCGAACTCACGTGCATTTTCCGGTGATATTCCAATTCACCGAGCCCACGTGTCCTCTTTCAAGTGGTAACCAATACCCAACGATTTCTCAATCAAATAATTAAATCAACTCAACAAGCATTATAACCGCTGAATAACATACTTGGCCATTTACCAATCAACAATTCAATCTCAATCAATTTAAATCAATTTAGGGTAAATCCCTAAAATATCACAATTTATTCAATTCCATACAACGTGGAGCTCAAATGAATAAACGGACTGCGCCACGACGATCAGCACGAGATTTCGGTCGTCGGCCATCAAAATCTTAATTTCCGAAAAATAAATAATTAATTTATTAATTTCGAAAATTAAATAAATAAATACAATAAATTCAATTTAAGACAATATAAAGCTCAATTAAATAAACAGTCTGCACCACGATCATCAGCATAAAATCCCGGTCACTACCATCTCAATTGAATTTCCGGAAATAAATAATTAAATAATTAATTTCGAAAATTAATATTTAATTCCTAAAAATACCACCTAGGCCCGAATCGCTTAATTAACACCCGATAAGGGACGGAAAAATCCCAAGAAGCATCCAATAAATACTACATGCAATTCTCTATCCAATTACACTAATCACATCACTAATATGCAAAGCAATTAACTAATAATCACTAATCAATTCTAATCTAACAACCTAATTACACTTAATTAACGCTAATCAACCTTTAGCGTAATTAGCAAACTAAGAAGGCATTAGTGAGTAAAACTCACACAAAACGACGGGCTCGACGCGATGATCAACTTTCCCCAAAGCGGGCCGAGCATCCGGGCTCGGGAAGGCGGCCAAAACGGGCCAAAACCTCACTGCAAACCCATTTTCTGACTTCTCTGATCGCTGCTGGAAGGGGCAGATTCGGGGCTGGTTCGAGCTAGACAAGGCCGGTGGAGGGCGAGAGGACTCCGGTGAGGCCGGATGGTGGCCGGAGGAGGTCGAACCATGGCCTGTGATGGCCAAAACGAAGCTGAACAGAGGCGGAACAGGGGCTGGACAGCAGCTCTGGAACAGCGAGCTGGGCGAGAGAGCGACCAAGGCGCACGGAGGCAACCGGCGAGCGGCGGAGCACGCGGGTGGGGCGAGTAGCGACGGCAGCTCCGGTTTTCTTCTCTCGGCGCTGCTGTTCTGCTTCTGTTTCTGTTCGAACCAGAGAGAGGAGAGGGGGCGGAGATACGCGGACGACCGTGGAGCAGCGGCGGCGGCTCCGGCTTCGGTGGGCAACGACGGCGGCGAGAAGCGGCGACGACAGCTCGGTCTTCGGTGGTCTTCGGCTTGCTGGTTCCTCGCGCAGCAAGAAGAAATGGGGAAGAAGAAGCACCGACGGAAGAGAGAGAGAGGAAGAAGAGAAAACCAATTTCTCTCCCCCTCTTTGGTCTTCGAACGGGGCCCACCAAAAGGCTGTCATCCACCCACATTTTCAAGCCCCAAAATACCCCTTCTAGAAGACTTTAGGTAGGCCAAAAATGTGGGGTAGAGGTGGCATACGAATTTTACTAATTTTTCTTCTCAATTGACCTTAATCCCTCTTGATTCAATTTAAATTGACTCTCATAATTTCATTCAACACCTCATCATTCCAATTGGTATTTTTCCTTACCAATGTAGCCCCACTTGCATCCTAATTTCACAATCCCTGGCTTCAACTGAACAACAACAGCCCTATTTATCCAGTCGAAATTAGAACCCGAAAATCTGGATGTCACACTTAACATTCAATGGATTTGAGGTATCATTCAACGATTTTGAATTTCTTGTCAAGTGTGTTCGCATTTAGCTCTTCTCTGATGTTTGTCGGCTCAAAACATGTGGCGTGTATTGATCTGCAATTTCTTGTGAAGCTGCAATTTTGCTTAAGAAAACATCTAATATGATTCTTGTGCGGTGAAATCACTTTTATATTTGAATCAAAGGAGGGAATAGCCTTTGTCATTTCGTGTACAATTTCAACATCATCATGGACGTAAGATGTGACCAAAAAAAATAATTAACATAAGGATGACACATCCTATAAGGATGACTGCCAAACTAGTGTAATGCGATATTTTTGACCCAAAGACGACGAAATTAAAATCGAAATTGCGAATGTTGTACCGGCCAGCATTATTGCGATCCGTTAATAATTTGGATTGTCATTTCGCAATCCAGTTATTAATTTGGATTGCGATAATGTTGGCTGGTACAACATTCGCAATTCCGATTTTAATTTTGTCGTCTTTGGGTCAAAAAAATATCACTTACATTGGTTTGGCGGTCATCCTTATAGGATGTGTCATCCTTATGTTAATTATTCTTTTTGGTCACATCTTACGTCCATGATGATGATGAAATTGTACACGAAATGACAAAGGCTATTCCCTCCTTTGGTTCAAATATAAAAGTGATTTCACCGCAAGAATCATATTAAATGTTTTCTTCAGCAAAATTGCAGATTTACAGAAAATTGCAGATTAATACATGCCACATATTCTGAGCCGACGAACGTCGGGGAAGAGCTAAATGCACACACACTTGACAAGAAATTCAAAATCGTTGAATGATACCTCAAATCCATTGAATGGTAAGTGCATTGTAAATAATCACAGAGAGTCATCAACCAAATCAGGACTTAACTATTTAGAGGAGAACTCAAATGCAAGAGGTCAAAAGGATATTTTAATAAATAAAGGAACTCCTATACCCCAGGTACTGAACTTTAAGAGCTGAAGCTCCTAGAACAGCAATGTCGTCCCTCGACTTCCATAAAAAACTCAAAAAGCATATAAATGTTGCCCACAACACCCATGATATATCTTCCAAGTAGATCCTAGCCTATTATTTCTATACTTACGCAAGGTATATACTACACAATTTTATGTTCACCCATCGCGACTCAAAAATGTCCGAAGGAACGGAACAAGTTAAAAGATTGTCACATCGGATAGTAAATACATATGTTGGCATTTCCTTTGCATTCTCTTTCCTTATCAGCCCCTCCTCTTGCTAAGATTCCACTATTTTCTCTTGACATAGACACACATGTCCGCACAAAGCATTATCAAATGGCTAATTGCCTTCTCTACCAAAAAAATATTTTAATTGAGTGAACCATTTTGGAATTTATCTCTAGAGTCTCATACCAAACAGAGCACTACTACAAGCAAATCTCAAGTTCATTGCATAGTACACATGTTAGTAATGTGAAGAGAGTTATTCTTTTGTTTCTTTTCTTGATCAACCTCACGCAATTTGTCCGAATCTTTTTCCTCTCATCAAGAGCTAAGAGAAATCTACACGCTTGCTCCTTTTTCATTGACTCCCCAATTATACAGTATCGACAGATGTGTGCCTTTTCCCAAGAAATAACCGTAGCAAAATGTGAATCAAAATGAACAAACAAAGCACCCAAATTTTCAAAAGCGTGATGAAAACCAAACCTTTAGCGAATGTCCACTCTATTCTAAATCCAGGTAATCACTATAACCGTGTCACGCCTTTAGTTAATTTGCCAAATATGACAAGAAATTTTTGTACACTGTTTTTCCAGTAAAAACAGTGTACAAAAACTGTTAACACTGGAAAAGATGAGAATGATAAACACAAGAAAAGACAAAGGAGGAATGGGCTTCGGGCATTTCATTACTATCAACAAAACTGTCCTGGGTAAACAAGATTGGAGATTGGCGAAAAATCTAGATGCATTATGGAGTAAGTCGCTAAAAGGACCGTATCTCAATCAAATTGATTTCAGGCATACTGAGAAAGCGTCAAGACCATCATGGGTTTGGCAAAGTATCATGATGGGAAGAGAAGCAATTTCGAATTCAATAATGTGGTCAATAGGAAATGAAGAAAAGGTTCAAATCAGAATAGATAAGTGGCTGAAGAGGGGCATCGTTGGAGGTTCAAAGAATAGAAACGATCCACAATTTTTTTTAGAGTTAATGAACTTTGAAAAGGGAAGTTGGAATGAGCGACTTCTAAATAACTTGTTTGATGAACAAAACACACAGGAGATCTTAGCTATTCCAATCAAGCGTCGAATTCAAATGATGAACTAGTGTGGACGGGCACCAAGTGTGGAAATATCTCAGTAAAAATGGATATGATATCCTCGGACAATAATCGGTAAACAAGGCACAACAAGTTCAACTATCAACATCTTACCAAATCCCAAAATTCTTATGGATTGCATTTTGGAACTTGCAGACATGCACAAAAGTAAAGATCTTTCTATGGAGTTTATGTCAAAATACCATTCCATCCAAGGAAAATCTATGGAAGAGAAATATCTTAACCGATCCTATATGTGACTCGTGTAGAAGCGAAGTGAAAATGATTGAACATATATTCTTACGTTGCCATTGGACGAGCTCGTATGTCATAAGCAGCATATCCTTAAGAAGGCACATGTGCACCATGTTTATCATGTTGGCTCTAATTTTGTTTTTGTAAAATTCTCTTGAATGCTTGGGCTTTTGTCCCGACCAATTGCTCGTTATGTTTCAATGTTAATTTATAGGGCTCCGACCTAACCGCTCCTCTCTCTCTCTTCCCCGCGCTTGTGTTTCCCAACAATGCCCATTTCTTCCTCCTTCTATGATATGGTTCATTTGCCTCACCCCCCTTGTAGGTTGCACATATTTTTCTTCCCCACAACAAAGAATACCGGCAATGTCACACTTACTATTCCTCTCTCCTCCTTTGCTTATTTCCCAACAACGCTAATTTCTTATTTGCCTCGCTTGGTTGCATATATTTTTCCTTCCCACAGCAAAGAATACTAATGATTTCACGCTAACTGTTTTCTCTACTCTCCCGCTTGTTTCCGAACAAATCTCATTTCTTCTTCCCTCTTGAATATGGTCCATTTTCAAAATACAGCAACCTATCTCCACTCGTTTCCCAACAACGCTCATTTCCTCCTTCTAGAATACAGCTCATTTCCGAAGCGATTAAACCTACCTTCGCTTGTTTTAAAAAATACAGCTCCTTTCCTCCAGTAAAATGCAATTAAAAAAAAGAAAGAACAATGAACTGATCATCTAGGTGGTGTATTCGGTGGGGCCGATTTGTGCTGTTGGTCGTCATCAATCTTTGAGTCTAATTAGTCTTGGATCATTAGAAGGGTGTAGGCTTGCATTAAGGCTCGAGTCCTTATGGTTCGTCAATCTTAGCTAAGAGTTGATTTGAAGTGATGTTTGCATGTTTAACAATAAGATAATCATGCATGGATTGTGTGTTTAAGATGTCGTGTAACAAATATCATCGTAGAGTGTGCCGACAATACCTTATGGACTTGAAAGGAAATTCGAGATGCCCCAGGAGAGCGTACCCTAAAAACCTAGGAAAAGCATACTCTAAATGCCTTGGAGATTAGGATGCCATGGTTATTGGACCATGAAGCCCACGCGGGCCAAAAAGGATCCAGACACCGCGGTGAACCAAACAAAGATACTAGCATTTCGTTAGATGACATTAATTTTCTTAATCTATGTGTTCAAAAGAAGTCCCCACTAGCCATTGTTGAGGGTTGGCTAGAAACACTAATCAAGATGCGAGAGTGTCGTCTTTTTTTCATTTTTTTTTTTTATGCTTTGGAGGAACTACTTTGGCCGACAGCCGCCACGTAAACCCCGAGGTAACGCTAGCCCATGACCCACCACCAAGGTGCCACGCGTAAATCACATAATGGCTGCCAGCCTCCCCGCAACTTGCGTTGCGGGGACTTGAACTCCTAACCTTTCCCTCAAAGGTCAAGAGCCTATCCAAAAGCCACCACAGCCGGTGATTGGGAGAGTGTCATCTTGATACATACACAACTAGAGATTTCAGACTCGGGGACTTGATTATACTAATTATACAACCAAAGCCCTTTTGAAACCTAAATTTGATTAAGTGTTAATTAAAGTATCAGGGTAGCTTATCGAAGATTTTAAAGTTTTTCCTGACCATTCTAAAAATGAAAAGAACAATTAATATATGAGAAATGTGCAATCGAGTATAATTGTAATAACAAATGCAAACAACAACCTAGCGTATCTCTAAAAAAAAAATGGCATCCAAAAAATCCTATGATAAAGCCTAAAGGATTATTCAATTAGGTTTCAATTTTTTATTAAAGGATTTCTACAAATTCTATATATATATATATCTAATTTTTAAGCTTGTTTCTTAAATTTCTGAATTTTTTGGAATTTTTCGAATCTCCAAAACTAATTATGGATTTCTTGAGTTTTCTAAAATTTTTACAAGCTTATAATTTTTCAGGATTGTTTACTTTTTTTATTATTTTTAAAGATATTATTTTATCTCGGGGAAAGGACTCGGGCCGGGTCGAGAACCCAATCCGGATATGTGTCGACCCAAAACCTAATGGTCTAGGTAGAGTTTGAATTCAGGCCGGCCTAGTGACTGGCCCAAACATATCAAATGGGCCCATTCGCGTCTAAGCCTGCGGCCTCCAATTTATCTCATTTCTATTATACACGGCCCAACCACTAAGCCTCGGTGCGTAACTAACTAGGCCAACTAGATCCGACCCATTGGCTGGATTTGACCCATTTTCTACTACAACCGAATTTTTATTCTTTATATTTTATTTTTATTTTTATTTTTTAAAATTTCTTCTTCTTTTTTTCTGCATCATTTTCATCCCGACGCTTGCTCACGCCCACTTCTCGTAATCGACCCGAACCACCTTCCGCCTCCGACGACATCTCTTGCCTCGAGTTCAGGCCCACCACCCTTCATCGGTCGTCCACACCGATCGGGCGTCGAAAACTAATTGGCTGGTGATTGCTAACGTCGCCGGACTAGCTCCAGTCATGGGATTTTCGCGACTATAAAGACATGTACGACAGAAACCCAATAAAACTAGCATAAAAATCACTCAAATGTATATTAAATGAAGAGGAATTGACCGACTATGGCAGCCACTAACCACAGGCTTCACCGGCGTGAGAACAGATTTTCCGACGAGGAGGCGTTCGTCCATGGCCGACTTGGTAACGCATATATGCCATAAAAACGAAGGAAAACGCAGCATTACCTTCTATTCAGTGGATGGATGAAGTGAGCATAAACCAAAATCGGATCAAAACAATATCACACAGCGAATCACACAAAATCCATTACGGAATCTCAGTTAGGCATTTTATCGGACGACTTAAAACATGACTTCTACGCTGGGTTCCAGAGCAATTCTCGACTTGGCAATAATATATCACACTCCAAATCATCATTATACGCTACAAATCGGCTTCAGCATCACACGATTCACCCAAAACATAAATTTTATGCTAGAAAGAAGCAAGGCGTTCTTCAGGCCTACCTGGTTCGAGAGCTTGCTGGGACGATCGAAGACGGGCGAGTTGGCTTCCTCAGATGGTCGAGGGTGATTCAGCCGAACCACCGGCGAATGGCGAGTTTTCTCCTTCAGTCGTCGTTCCCCCCCTCACAGACGTGCTCGCTCAAAGCCCGAGCGTGCAAAAGGATGAGAAGAAACCGCAAACTGGCCACGCCCCGGCTGCCTCGTATGGGCCAATATTGACAAAATAAAATAAAATAAAATGAAGGGAATGAAAAGAAAAGGATTGGGTAAACTGTTTTCCCCACGTCGATGGGACCCGGACGACACGTGGCGCCGCGTGTCGTCCATTAAATGGGTCGTCCCCACGTCGTGGAGGCCTCCGAACTCGAGATTCTCTCGTAAAACAATCCATGGAAAACCTGTTCTAGGAAACCACGTTCCAAATTAGCGGCATTTTCTTTTTGTTCACGTGATATTCAAACATTTGACTTGTCAACCGGCGAATAGCCCTCGCGCCGAAAATTAAAGCAATTAAAATGCAACTAAGCTTGTTAGATAACTCTAATTAGTTTAGACTTACAAGATTTAATTAAGCTAGAAATGTCTTATTTAATACATAAAAGTACGTCATAAAAGGGGGCCATTTAATTCATTTAGTAGAAAAAAAATAATTGATGACACCTTTGCCTGTTTTTTAAGCCAACGTCCTGTACGCATGGGAGTCAACCGCTGATGAAAACTCCCATTTGTTCATATTCCTTGAACTGCAGTATATATTTTCATATGTGATATTAAGGAATGGTTGATGAATCAAGACATCGATAAGAATCGACCTTTAATTAGTAAAAGCATTGAGATTTCATTACTAAAAGCCTCCAACAAAACTAAGTAAAAAGCTACCATTAATTTTTACTACCAAAAAATGAAAATTCTAAGTTCCTCAATCTATCTAAAAACAGATGATCGCTCAGTTCCCTCGTTCGGTTAACCCACCAATGCGTCCCGGTCGCTAGACAAACCGATCCACCTGATTTTTATGAAAATCTTTTATTAATTTTTTTTACTATATATATATATATTAATTTTATTTTCATCATTTTCAGTTCTTATATTTTTGCAAAAAAAGAAAAAGAAAAATAGGATGCTTGAATGACAAAAATTTCGAGCGTCAATGTCCGTAAATGCTAATGAGTTGAGGCAATGACACTAGGGATATCTTTCTCAACTTGGGGAGAAAGTAGATACTCTCGTACATAGAAGTGTATCTTCACACCTCACTAAACTTAAGACAAGGGGCTAGTCTACGACTTCAAGCTTTTCTACACTATCAAGGTTTTCTAGTAGTCGAGGTGTGAATATGATAAAGACAACATTTAAAATGAGACAAACATTCTTGAAGCAATGGTGGCCCCTCATAAATGCACCTCAAACTCTTCATATGACATATGTAAAGATACTTTATTGGTCCGAGAAACCACCTATCATTTTCTCTTATGTTTTCAATTTAATTTATGTGAGTTCCATCAAGAATAACCCGATCTCATTACACTCCCCAATTATGCAGCATTTTAGTTGCTCCATGTCTCAATCTCAAAATTAGGTAGCTTAGTGATGTTCGTAAGGCAGTCTAAGAAAAATGCAGTAATATGCTGAAGCAACTTCTTGATATTAGTAGTGTTGGAGAAATCTTTCCAGAATATTTTGAAGCTGACAAAACATTTCTATCAGTCTAAGTCTGGATATCGATAGTTAAAGTCTCAAGATTTTATAGTCTCAAGACTTTGTTATCTCAAGACTCAAGACTCAAGACTCAAGACTCAAGACTCAAAGTTATTCTCACCGACAGTCTTTCTAATCCAAAGTGTTGAAGGAAATCCAAAGTCGAGGTTTATGATTGAGGATTTGATCCTATCCTCTGGGGATAGATTCTTTGGTTGGATAATCATTTCGGATTCTTTATATCTTATCTAAGAACGATTGAAGATCCGATGGTCGACAAAATAATCTTGGATTATTCTATTCTTGGAAACCGAGATCCCGATTGTATGGACGAACAGATTGATGGGCTATCATCGATTCCTTATATAGCTCGGATGATCTTCTTGATTGATTCCGTCCAACGGGTAGATTGGAGGAATTCCTTTGGTAAGTGCCAACGGCTATGATGGCATGAAGGAATATAAAAGGAAGACGTTCTAGTTGTTTTAAGTGTGTGATCGATAGAAAAATTCCAAAGTCTGAAGATCCTTTGATTATTAGTTGAGACCGAGCGAAATTGTATACCGAGAGTTTTATACTTGGTGACGCCTTGAGCAAGTGTGGTAGATCATCTACACCTAGAAATCAAGGAAGATCAACACCGTAACAACTCTTTGATCATAGTGGAATCCAGCCAATTGGCTGTCGGTGCGAAGAGTGGACGTAGGCTTGAATCAAGCTGAACCACTATAAACCGAGTGTTCAATTCTCTCTTTCCCTTACTCGCCTTGTGATTGAATTTTCAACTGTTGCAAAGTCTCTAATTGTTTAAATATCGTGCAAACATTGAGAAATTTTTGTGTATACCTATTCACCCCCTCTAGGTACTCGTACTAGCTATCTCAATTGGTATCGAGCCTGTGTTCTTACTTTGTTTGAAGTGTTTTACTTCGAGTAAAAGATCCATGGCTAGTATGCTAGCACCGGGCCGATGGAGGGGCAAAGCAATACCGCACCTCCCTACTTCGATGGAAAGGATTACAACATCCGGAAGAACAAGATGAAAGCTTTCCTACGATCAAAGGATCCTCTGGAATGGGACGTAGTGGAAAAAGGAATCACTCCCGCTGCTGCATCAAACACCGAAAGAGGAAAAGAAACCGTTGAAACCAGCGGAATGTCTCAAGAAGAAATAAACAAGAGACAAGCACTCGATGCTAAAGCAATTTATTCTTTATATTGTGCTTTGTCACCAACTGAATATAACAGAATATCTTCTTGTGTCACAGCAAAAAGAAGTCTCGGGACAGTTACATATCACTTATGAAGGAACAGTCGAGTGAAGGAGACCAGAATTAACATTCTTCTTGGTCAATATGAATCCTTCAAAATGAAACCAGAGAATCTATAACGACATGTTTAGTCGTTTTACGATATTGTCAATGGTCTTGAGAACCAAGGACAAAAATTTCTGATCCCATGAAGGTGAACAAGCTTCTACGTGGACTCTCCAAGGATTGGAATCATATAAAGACTTCAATAAGAGAGACGCAAAGAATCATGCCATTATCTCGTAGACGAACCGATTGGAACTCTTCGATCTTACGAAGTGGAACGAATCAATGAAGACGAAGATCCAAGAGGTAAGAAATCTATTGCACCGAAATCAAATGATGATTCGATGATGCAGATTCTCAAGATGATATGAATGATGAGGAGCTCGCCCTCATGATAAGAAGATTCGAAAAATGAATAGAAAAGGCGAAGGTTTATCCCAAAGAAACAAAGTTCTCGAGACAGCAGACCAAGTCTCGTGATGATGAGGAACCAAACAAAGAAGTAGTTTGCTTCGAATGTAAAAAGAAGGGACACATCGACCCAACTGTCCTCTTCGAAAAGAAAAGAGGAAAAGCTGAGAAATTTCGAAAAGCTCTTAAAGCCGAAACTGGAGCGATACAGAGTGTGAAGAGAGTGATGAGGAATATGCCAACCTCGTGTCTAATGGCGCAATCGGACTCGGACTGGATCGACTCGAGATGGAATTTGAGGTCTCTCAAAAAGAAGGTAAAGTGGTATCTTGACAGCGGATGCTCAAGACACATGACAGAGACTCGAGTGTTTCATAAAGCTTATTAAAGTGAATGGTGGAAAAGTTTAATTCGGAGGAAATAGCAAAGGAAGTATTGTGGGATTCGGAATTGCGAAAATTGGAAATCTCACAATAAGCAATGTCTCTCTAGTGGAAGGACTCAACTACAATCTACTCAGCATTAGCCAATTGTGTGATACTGGTTACAAGATCTTCTTTCAAGAAGGCATTTGTCCTGGAATTAGCAAAGATTCGACTCGGTCTTTCATGGGTCGAAGGCATGGAAACATCTACCTCCTTGATGTAAAGCCAAATGAAGAACAATGCTTAATTTCAATTCAAGATGAAGCAATTCTATGGCATAGAAAGCTTGGCCATATCAACAAGAAGCAATTAGCCAAAATCTCTTCAAAGCAGCTTGTTCGAGGTCTACCTAAACCGCCATACCAAAAGTCGACTTATGTACTCCATGCATTCGGGAAAGCAGGTAAGAAATTCATTTAAACAAATAAATCATGTATCTACTAATCATGTAATACATTTGCTTCATATGGATCTCTTCGGACCAACAAGAACCCGAGCATTGGAGGTAAGAAATATTGTCTAGTAATTGTAGATGATTACTCTCGTTTTACAGGTATATTTTCTAGCAAACAAATCGAAACCTTTTCGTACTTTGAAAAGTTTGCTAAAAAGGTTCAAAATGAAAAAGGATGTGCTATTTCTAGTATAAGAACAGATCATGGAAGTGAATTTGAAAATCAAGATTTTACGAGATTCTCGTGATAAATCTGGTGTTAATCACATGTTCTCCTCTCCGTATACTCCAGAGCAAAATGGAGTTGTGGAAAGAAAGAATAGATCTCTTCAAGAAATGGCTAGAACACTTTTAATTGAAAGTAAAATTTCTTCACGATTTTGGGCTGAAGTCAAGTTTCAACCGCTTGCTATATTATAAATAGAGTCTTTTTAAGACCTATTCTTGATAAAACCCCTATGAATTGTTCAAAGGTAAGAAGCCTATTGTTTCATACTTTCATGTGTTCGGTTGCAAATGCTTTATTTTGAAAAATGCAAATGATCGAGTTGGTAAGTTTGAAGAAAGATCGGATGAAGGCATCTTCCTTGGATATTCTACATCAAGCAAAGCCTACGAGTCTACAACAAAAAAAGCCACTGGAAGAATCAATGAATGTCAAATTCCAAGACTCGGTGCAAGATGAATCCAGCCGGACTCGGTCACGATGAGATCGAATCCGCTCTAGATCTTCAAATGTCTACATCTCAAGAAGCATCTCGATTCTGGAAGTTCATCATCAAGACGCTCATGAAGAATCAAATAAAGAAAGAGATCATCAATCTGCAACCGGAAACACAAATCCAGTCATCCCAAAGATCTTATTATTGGCGAACTTAATGAAGGAATCCGCACCGAGATCAAAAAGGCATGAAGAATCTAGTGCTTGGCTCTCATCTCGAAATTGAACCAAAAAGCATAGAAGAAGCTTTATCGATGAAAGCTGGATCGAAGCTATGCAAGAAGAGCTTAGACAGTTCAACATCAATGATGTCCGGGAATTGACATCTAAACCAAAAGGTAAAACTGTTATTGGAACCAAATGGGTATTCGGGAACAAAATGAACGAAAAGGAAAAGTCGTACGAAACAAAGCAAGGCTCGTGGCCAAAGGGTATACGCAAGAAGAAGGAATAGACTATGACGAGACTTACGCACCCGTTGCAAGGTTAGAAGCTATTCGTCTATTACTTGCGTTTGCTTGTTACAAAAATTTCAGGTTATTCCAAATGGACGTCAAAAGTGCTTTCCTAAATGGATTTATCCATGAGGAAGTTTATGTGGAACAACCGCCTGGATTTGAAGACCCAAAGAAGCCGGACTCGCCTTGGACTGAAAAGGCTCGTATGGTCTAAAGCAAGCACCTCGAGCTTGGTATGACAGATTAAGTAAGTTTTTATTACAAAATGGTTTTGTCAAAGGTAAAGTAGACACTACTTTGTTTATCAAAAAGGAAAACAAAAACTTTTTACTTGTTCAAATATATGTTGATGACATTATTTTTGGATCTTCTAATGAAAGTCTTTGCAAGAAATTTTCTAAGTCTATGCGGGATGAATTTGAAATGAGTATGATGGGAGAATTAACATTCTTTCTTGGACTCCAAGTGAAACAAATGAAGGAAGGAACTTTCATCCATCAAGAAAAATATGCGAATGATCTTGTCAAAAGGTTTGGATTGGAAAAATGCAAAAAGATCGACATACCAATGTCATGTTCTCGGAAGATAGACAAGGATGAAGAAGGGAAGAAAGTAGATCAAAAGTCATGAAGCATGATCGGTTCACTTCTTTATCTTACGCTCTAGACTGATATTTTGTTTAGTGTTTGTATCTCGTGCTAGGTTTCAATCGGATCCTAGAGAATCACATCTCGGTGCCGTGAAACGAATTATCAAATACGTTGCTTCATCTTCAAGCATCGGTCTTTGGTATCCAAAGAGGGGAGACTTTAATCTTCTAGGATACTCGGATGCGAGATCTGGCCGGTTGCGAATCGATAGAAAGAGCACTTACGGAACTTGTCAACTACTTGGAAACAGAACGGTGTCTTGGTTTTCGAGGAAACAAAGCACCGTAGCTCTTTCAACGACGAAGCGAGTATGTAGCTCTTGGAAGTCTGCTGTTCGCAAATTCTATGGATAAAACAACAGCTACAAGACTTTGGCATTGAAGACTCATGCACGAAATCGATGTGACAACACCCGTGCTATAAATCTCACCAAAAATCCAATCCTTCATTCAAGAGCAAAGCATATTGAGATTCGACATCACTTTATTAGAGATCATATTCAAAATGGAGAAATCTCGATTCAATTTGTTGATTCAAAAAGTCAACTAGCGACATATTCACAAAGCCTTTGGAGAAGAATCGGTTTTGACTTTATCCGCTCAAGACTCAACATTTTGAAGCTTGAAGAAGTTAAAGTCTAGAGACTCACCAACTCTAAGACTCTGATCTCTTAGACTCTAAGTCCTGAGACTCAGACATTCGTGGATAAAGACTGTAAGTTGTATTTCATCTAAAAGGTACTAATTGTCATTTAGTCACAAAGGTACGATCTTTTATTTAATAATTTTGGCAGTTATCGATTTTGAAAAGAAGTAATCGTTCACTTTCCATTGCACCGATTGAACTTCCCTTTTCAAAAACTAAGTTATATATATATACGTTTTTTCTTTCCCCAAATCTTCAAAACCCTAAAAGCACTCTTCTCTCGATCTTTGTTTCTACTCTTTGTTCATCGTCGAGAAAGTGGTCATTTTTCTTGGGAAAGCAAGTGAAGGAATCCTCCAATAGACAAAGAAATATGTCGTCTTCGAGGAAATCATCAAGAATCGCAAACGAGGGGACCACAAAGAATGAAGAAGGGACCGACTCATTTTGATCTCACCGAGGAAGAAGACTTATCTCGGTCGGCGACAAAGTCCGATTCGCTCTCCTCCACGTCATTCAGCATCTCCCCGCCCCACAAAGTGCAAGTCATAATCTGGAAGAAGAGATAATCGAGGATGCCGACCCAGTAAGAGTTCAAAAGCCCTCCTTTTTGTATAAACTTTATCGTGCATTGAAAAGCACAGTACTCCATTGAACTACATAGATGACTTCCTTAAGGACAAAAATTATGGGAATGAGTATCTTTTTCTGAAGAAAATGGAGGAATGGGGAATTGCCCCAAAAGGAAAAGCGAGAGGAAGCTCTTGCGAACATTCCAAGAGATCCTCGTATGCCGGGACAAAATCTGATTGACGCGAATGATGATGACAAAATGTTCCTTGAATTTGAACCTAGAATGGGTGTGGCGGCAAAGGCGAAAGGAAATCGGATGGATTTGTTTAAATCCAAGGATCAAGAAAAAGTGTATTACGATCTGTTGAAAAGAGGGGTAATCAACCCTAGAAGTGTCGATTTTGACTTCCCGGATTCCATCAACTTGAACCTAAGAGAGAAGTTGAATTTGCTTCAACTTGAGACTTTCTGCTCTGACTCTGAGACGGGTATGATCATCCGACCGCTTTATTTCTATTCAAATCTTAGCTTTTTGGATGCGAATAGAATTTCATTCGATGTTCGAGACAAAGTCTATGTGGTAGATGTGAATATGTTGGCGGACATAGTTGGAGTTGAACGGGGACGCTATCTCCCAATTAAAGTCTCACCTGCTCGAACTACTCGGATCTTGTCAAAGATAGGGATGTAGATAAGAAAATTATCTATTCCGAATGAACGCTATCAACATTGTGCTTCACAAGATTGTGATCAATTGTCTAAGACCTAAGTCTACTTCAAAGACTTCGTGTCTCTTTACGAAGCAAAGTTGATGTATGCGATCAACTCGGGACGGAAGTTCTCTCTCCCGCACACTATTCTTTTCCATATGTACGAACGTGTCAAAAGACAAAGGACAATTGCCTTATCCTGGTCTCGTGACCAAGATCTTCGACATCTGAATATTGAACGCCACATACTTTTTGTGTTCGACCGTGTGATAAGATGGTGGTAGGGCTGAAAATGTTGATGAAGATGCGTCTGCAAGAACTTTCTAAGGCAATGGAGAAATTCAAAGTGAAATCTCCAGTCTACCGATTTCAAAAGGGAAAGGAAAGAAGGTCATTGGTGCTTCTTCGAAAAGAGGAAAAGAACTCTTATTCGGAGGATGAGGATGAGGATGAAGATAATGAAGATCCCACTATTCCAGCAGATCGACAAGAACAAAACGTTCTGTGTCTTATTCGACGAACTTCAGCGAGAGCGAGAAGAAGAAGAACGAGAGAGAGAAGGAGAAAGAAGTTGAGGAAGAAGAAAAGATCGGTCTGCTGATAAATGGGAGAAAAGGAAATCAAGAGATTGATCATCACTCTTCCCCTTTCGATGTCCTAGAGACAGGGGGAGTTAGCGAGCAAGAGAGGTCTCCACCTCATGCTGCTGAAGATCTAAGACAATCTCCAGAAGACCCAGAAGAAGCTCAGGTCTCTCAATTGCCTGAAGAAGATGATACGACGATTCCAAATCTGCCAGATCGTTCAGAAGCGCCATCGTCTGCACACACACCATCTGAGAAAGCCAATGCCGGTACACGACGGATGATTCTAGATCTTCGTAGTATCATGAATATTCTTCTGAAATGCGTAACCGATATATATTGGACTGTGAAATCCAATCTTTGAAGCATCTTTGGACAAGCATCTTCGATCTCTCTGGAAGATAAATACAAAGACCTCGCTCTACAACTTCAAGCCAATGCCAAGAGAGAAGAGGTAGCTCATCTGCGAGAAGATCTCGAAGAAGCTCGAAGGAGTAGTCCAGTCCATTGGGGATTTCCGGATCGTGCGCATTCCCAAGCGTACATGACTCCTTTCTCACCCTCTTTTTAATGATGACAAAAAGGGGGAGAACCAATTTGAACAAACAACATTATTTTAAAACTTTATTTGACTTTTGTGGTTATGTTTATTTTTGAGTATGACTTGAGAACTTGAACTTGAGTGTTAGACTCAATTGGTTGTGGATTTTGATGCTTGACTTGGTTGCATTTATATCAAGTATTGTTACATGGTATTACTCATGAAAGACTAACCAATTTGCTGTGGATGCAGAGTCTGGTTGTTTATTAATCTTTATGAGTTAGCCATATTGCTTGAGAAATGTTTTTGCAGGTCAAAGTTGTTCAAATCTTCAAGAAAGTTTTGTCACCATCAAAAAGGGGGAGATTGTTGGAGAAATCTTTCCAGAATATTTTGAAGCTGACAAAACATTTCTATCGATCTAAGTCTGGATATCGATAGTTAAAGTCTCAAGATTTTATAGTCTCAAGACTTTGTTATCTCAAGACTCAAGACTCAAGACTCAAGACTCAAGACTCAAAGTTATTCTCACCGACAGTCTTTCTAATCCAAGTGTTGAAGGAAATCCAAAGTCGAGGTTTATGATTGAGGATTTGATCCTATCCTCAGGATAGATTCTTTGGTTGGATAATCATTTCGGATTCTTTATATCTTATCTAAGAACGATTGAAGATCCGATGGTCGACAAAATAATCTTGGATTATTCTATTCTTGGAAACCGAGATCCCGATTGTATGGACGAACAGATTGATGGGCTATCATCGATTCCTTATATAGCTCGGATGATCTTCTTGATTGATTCCGTCCAACGGGTAGATTGGAGGAATTCCTTTGGTAAGTGCCAACGGCTATGATGGCATGAAGGAATATAAAAGGAAGACGTTCTAGTTGTTTTAAGTGTGTGATCGATAGAAAAATTCCAAAGTCTGAAGATCCTTTGATTATTAGTTGAGACTGAGCGAAATTGTATACTGAGAGTGTTTATACTTGGTGACGCCTTGAGCAAGTGTGGTAGATCATCTACACCTAGAAATCAAGGAAGATCAACACTGTAACAACTCTTTGATCATAGTGGAATCCAGCCAATCGGCTGTCGGTGCGAAAGAGTGGACGTAGGCTTGAATCAAGCCGAACCACTATAAACCGAGTGTTCAATTCTCTCTTTCCCTTACTCGCCTTGTGATTGAATTTTCAACTGTTGCAAAGTCTCTAATTGTTTAAATATCGTGCAAACATTGAGAAATTTTTTGTGTATACCTATTCACCCCCCTCTAGGTACTCGTACTAGCTATCTCAATTGGTATCAGAGCCTGTAAAATTGGCCAACATTCCATGTCCAATTTTACCGACAGAACTACAATGCAAATTTGAGAATTTCGACAAGCAAAACAACGACCATAATAGTCCACCAGGTAAAAGCCACATGTGGAAAAGGTTAATCTTTCCATCTAGCATGTCTCCACTTTTGTTCATTAAAATCATTGGCAATAAGAAAGTAATAGCTGAGAGTGTTAATGCAATCAAGTGAAGATCATCACCAATTTGGTCTAATTTCGACCCTTTGACGACATACCAGTTATTGAAGGCACAATTACCGAAAAAGAGAAAACATAATAGCCTATATTACAACTATTGAAAAAGTCAAAATTTTCATTCATGCCTATGCGAAAGTATAGATTTTCCTGCCATATTAGATGCCTCCGAAAAAGTACCTCCTTGAGGGCTTGCCGAAATCTGCGTGGCCGTTGTGACAAGTAATATAGCAATGACAATAATGAGCTGACGCATCCTGTCATCCCAAAGTCTTTTTCCTCTTCCCCATTGACTGGCTTGAAAAGCACGAGGCGAACGCTCGTCCCTATCAACACCTACCCTGGCCATGATGATGAGTAATACTAGTGTAATAATTGCCAATAACAACTTGTTTATTTTTTTGGCAAGCTATATAATTTTAGGATTAAATATATACCTTTTTTTTATAATTCCATTTTTTCAAAATAACAATGTGACTATATTAAAAAGTTAAAGATCATAATATAATAGCGAGGACTTTGTCTTTATTAATTAGTGATTCACCTATTAGTATTCAAGATGTAAAATACAACTTGCATATCAATATGACAAGTTCAAATCCGATACAACATGGATCTAAAAGGTAGTATTTTGAAATGGATTCTTCTACACCAAAGTAGACATTTAGCTCTCTTTTATTTACACATATTTCTTTCACTTTTAATAATAAGAAACGATATTTCAACAGGATAAAATGGGACATTACAAAAGTATAATTTATAAAAAGATATTTATTATAATTGACAAATGAAAGTAAAGATGATTATAAATTGTGAAATAGACTTACTTACATTTATGGTTAATAGTGTTCTGTTTTTGAGAACCGAAAATCAAGATTCTAAATGCACGGAAAAGACTAAAGTCGTTGCCCCCACTAAACTGCCCAGCAATTCAGGGATTGAAATATAGATTATAGGATAAAGGACGCTATTGATAAATAATGAAGAAAACCAAGTAAGGCCCTTGCCGTTTCACCTTTCATTGACTGACTGGATCATCAATAATTGCCTTGCTTGTAACGGTCTTGTAATTTTCTCAACGAGTGTGAATGGCTGAAATGTTTTTGTGGTTCCATCTATGTTTTAGGTTCTTTGTGCTGTATGTAAGAGAAGTGGCGAAGGGAGGTTGGCCTATAAACTCCACAAGGAATTGCTCATACATGCAGGAAATATTGGAGGTTTGGAAATCAGTGAAAAAAATATCGAATGTCCTTTTTAATGATGTGCAAGACAAAATCAATTATAATGTACGAAAATTATGTAAAACTTGTGTTTTTAGTTGGATCCAATATGAATCTCATTATCTCTGGATAGGTGATTGGCATAATTTATCAAGGAATTTACCAAAGAATTGGATAATTTTCAAGAAGGGCTTTGTAGTATATTCCGTCAATTTTCCGTTAATCTATGAGACTTTATTGATATAGCTATTTTTTTAATCTCAAAGCTAGTCACATACATAACTTGATTTCTAATGTCAAGGGTCTTCTTAAATAGAATTTTCAATATATCAAAATCATTTTGTAATCCAAAAAAAAAAAAAATTTGTATGTTCTTTGGATGACTCAATAGATGGAATCAATCATAATATGCAAAAAGAGTGAGAAAAGTTTTTGTTTTTCAATTAGATTCAATATGAGTCACATTATCTCTTAATTTGTGATCAGCATAGTACATCGTATTAACTCCATATAACAACTTTCTCAAGCAATATTAATCATTTTTCTTCTTTGCACTTTTAAGGGGAAGTACGTACATTGAACATGCTAACCTATAACATAACCTAGTATATAACGTGCGAAAGAAGAGATACTAATGCAGTTCACTAGATACGGCTTCCTACATGCATGAAGTGGTCTTTGAAATCATGCTAATATCTCCGTCTCTCTCTTCTTCAAGTTCATGCTCATGCATATGTTATTGGCAAAGTAGTGAGATCTCGGTTTTTCCTTATTTGAAGGGTAAGTGAACTTGTATCATATTGCTCGTATGCTTCATTAATATGATAAAACTATACTCTTGATCCCTAAGCTTGAGCTTTTTTTTTCCTATCAAATCCTCTAAACTTTGAGTTTTGTCCCATTAGATCATTGAAATTGTATAGCTTTTTCTAATTAAAATTCCTTCAACTCCAAATCTAACTGATTGGAACTGACATTCCTTCTTCATTAACATTTTTTTTCACTATTCTATTCTCATCACCTACGTATTCTTTCTATCTCCAACTTTTTTGGCATACCATTTAATTACACAAGCAAACTAATAAAAATTTAGCATATTACACTAAATTAGTATTTCTCTTCTTACGAATTCTATGGCCCTGCTAGACTCGAATCCGCTATATATGGCTAGGAAACAAGTGGTGGGGTATCTATACATAAGTGTAGTAGAGTTTTAGTGTACATGCCAATATCTATTCAAAATTTAGAAAATGATTTTTGACATTTTTAAAAGATGAAATTATTTTTCCCAAATATAAACATAAAATTCTCGTTAATTAGGAAAATAATTTCCATTAATTTACTATCCTGAATAATTCAAATGTCGGAAAATTGAGAGAATATTTTCAAGCGAAATAAAGGGAACTTAGATATAGTCACGAAGGATTGGAAGATATTGATGAATATGGAAGCGAGTGGAACATATTCTATAAGCATTGAAACAATTTCATTACTTATAGGCTAAAAATGGGTTAATGGTGCGTTCAGTAACCGTTCCATTTCTAATAACAATTTTATGCTAAAAAATAATTATTTTTGGATTTTGTTCTTTGGACAAGTTTATGAGCATTCAAAAGCGTTTGATGAATATACAAATTTTTTTATTTCCGAAATAAAAATACGTTTGGTATAACCCTCAAATTTTTTTTGTAATTTAAAATTTCTTTTGATCTTTTAAATAATTTTATTACATTTTCTCTTTTCTTCTTCTTCTTCTACTCTAGCCAGTCATCGACCTCGACCATGACTGGTAATTGGCTAGATAAGAGTCAACAATCTTACACGGCCTCTCAAGGCAAGGCTTGTCTTGTAGATATGGGAGAGGTCAAGCCTCGCCTAGCCACCAGCAATTGACTAGAGGAATAAGAAGAAGAAAAGAATAAAAAAAGAAAAGAAAATTACTTGATTCTTAAGTTGTTTTTGGGAGTAATAAAGTAACTTTTTCCTACTTGATTCTGTTTCAAATTTATTCTCAAGAACAATTACTTTATCAAATGAATTTCTATTTTTTTTTCCGAAAACAAAAGAATGGAAATAATCATTGTTTGGCTGGTTAGGGCGCAAATGATGACCATTCTAACCAGAAATTGATTTTTAAAAAGAAAAATAGATTTTTCTATATCTATTCCTAGATGAGTTTCAAAGTAAAAATACACATTTGATAATGATACAAAATTTTTATTTTTGGAATAGAAATTCATTTCAAAACGACACAAAATTTCTCCATTTTCAACGAAAGCGGCGTCGGTGGCAACTGGTGGCAACAGTGGCAACCGGTGGCAGTGGCTAGCGGTTAGGAGTGGTGACAAATAGATGATGAACAGTAGTCGGCGGCCGACGATGATGGCGGACGGTTGGGAGTGGTGACAACGGATGGTAAACAGTAGCCGGCACTACCAATGGTTGACGATTGGCAATGGTAGCTGGTAACGATAGCGGTGGCCAGCAATCGACGGCGATGGTCAACGGCTGAGAGTGGCAACAACAGACAATAAACAGTGATTGGTGACAACGAATGACCAATTGACAAATAGAAAGAACAAAGATTGAGAAGAGTTTTTATTTTTTATTTTATTTCAGAAATAGAAAAGTAAAAAAAAAAAAAAAATACTTCTAATTTTTGTTCCAAATCTATTTCTAGAATATAAATATATTCCAGAAATAAAAAAATTAAATAATTTTACCAAACGGATTTTTATTTCAGAAACAAGTCTAAAATAGAAAAATAGTTTTTGAATAGAAATAGAATGATTATTATGCGCGCCTTTATCAAATAGGGCCTAAATGTATTAATTTGGATTTGATTATTTTCAACCCAACCCTAAGCCACCTATTTTTTGGGCAAATTTCTTTCCTTTTTTTAAAAAAGAAAAAATTAAGAATGAACCAATGAGATCCTATCAAAATTACCTATCATGCAATCTAAATATCAGGTGACTAAATCAACAGGAGAAATCATTTGAAACGTACTGCACATTCCAATTGACTCCCATTGGGTCGTCGACGATCAAAATAAAGTCCGGGGCAAGGCGACTGGACATGCGACTTGAACGGATGCTATATTCAAAGTCCATCTAGACCTTGATATGGGCTATGGTGCCCGTTCAACGTTCTTACTCTCCTCCAAGTTGTTTGAACGATCTGGGCGTTTCGGGTGAGTCTTTTTGTCTTTCATCTTGGCTTTTTGCTTGGGTTTTGAATGCGTCTGCTGTGGTGTTTCGTGAATTGCGAAGCTTTATCCGGGGAAGATAGCTTCTTTTGGTGTTTGTGGAAGATAAATGCGGAATCTTGATTTACCCAAAAAAAATTGTGAATATGCAAGGAAGGGGAGAGATTTCTAAAAGTACTAATTTCACTGGGTGTTCATGTCAGCCAGTGCTGTTATTGGTCGTGTCTTTGGTATTAATCTGGATTTCTTGACGTATGCATTTCATCATTCTTGATTCCTTTACCAAAAAAACAGAATGAAATTTAGGAAGAGAATCGCCTTTTGAATTTACCCAGGAACGGGCGATCTTGAAAATTAGCAGATGCCAATGGGCTGTGCCGGGAAGAAGATAATCCCTTCTTCAACCCGAGTTCTTTAAAAATCGACGACTAATGATCTTGATACTTGCATTCGTTTCAGGTGAAGTGACCTCCACGGACGATTTCATGAAGGAGTTCTTCCCGAAAGTGAACCGGAGAAAGCAAGAGCATATCAACGAGACCAATTACTGCAAGTACGACAACCAGATCCTGACGCTCTTCACTTCTTCTCTCTACTTTGCGGGCCTGGTCATTGACTAGTTAATGTTGATCATTGACTTAAAATAAGTATTGACAATTCATGTATTATCTCTCTGATTTTCAAATTTTTTTTTAACTAAAAAACCCTCATATCATAGCATAAACCAAACAAAAAGACCTTAGTTGACGAGGAAATTTTGGAGTTGTTTATTCTTTTTGCATAATTGTAACATTAGAGTGTCAAATTACTCCTTGATCTATATAAATGTTATGGCTATTTATAAAAGGTTATGACTACTTTTTTTCCAAAAAGAAAAATATTATGAATAAACAAAAACATCGAAACTAAAGGTTCTCACATTCTCATTCCTTAACAACATTATTCTAGATTTAGGAATTACATAATTTTTTTAAGATAAAATCGTGGAATTTTATTAACCAGATTGATATGCGATTTGACTCAAAATTCCATGCAAACATTTCTAGTCATTGCGGTATGGATTAATGTGGTTTTTCAATGAGATCCTCCTAGCATGCATGCCAAGCCTCAGCCCATTTCGATTTTTGAAAGTCAGGTCCAAAGGCCCTTTTGATAGTCTGGCCTATTCCTCCTTCCAACCTGTGTAATGGCATGGAAATTATACTATTCTCGGGCGTTATTGTTTGCCACCTTCGGATCACCCTAAGCAAAAGTTTGAATCAAGGCATTTGAGGAAGATGGTGATAAGTTTCATACGAATTGAAGAACGGAAAGAATGAATCCAACAACAAATAGATCGAGCTTGATCATGACCGGGACGGGGCCTACTACATGATTGAAACTTGCCAACATGCATGCGACCTCATTTGCAATCGGGCCTAACTTGATCCATGATTGGAATTTTCTTTACTCGGCATTCCTCTTCATTAATTGTTACCACCCTCTTTTTTGTTCCTCGTATTTCAATTATGTTTTGTCATATTGCTACTCAATTGGTCCATATTGCTATGTTTTAAAATACTAAAATGCCCTAGCAGGGGAGTGAAATTGAATGATGGGGTGCCATAATATTGCAACTCCATGTGATCTAGGCTAATCTGATTCAATAAAACACATTGAGTAGCCTTTCGAATGTAAACAATTTTAACTAAATTTTCATGCTTAGTTTGAATTAGCAATTGCATTTTGGTGTGGTTTTGGTGCAGTTGTCCGCCATCATAGTATCTTTGAAGCACTTTGATTGAATAATATTAGGCAAAAAGAGGAGTCTCTTTATATTTTAAAAAACCATGAGATGGATATGACCAACGGAGTAAGGCTCCGTGGATTTCCGCCACCCTTTCAACAACGAAATGATGTCATCATTACGCATTTTTAGTTCTTTAGTCTAGATCAAACCACCTCAAACATTGAGAAGCACCGTGCTTGAGAGACTCTTTCCACATCTTCTCAATAGACTTCCTGGAATTAGTTCTCTATCATTAAAATAAAATAAAATAAAAAATTAAGGTATGAGTCCACGACAATAACTTGGCATACTCAAATCGCAAGTGCAGAATAGCAATGTCCAAAGTATGCTATGGAAGTGGAAACCATGGCAAACTCCATTGGCTCAGGCAATGCTAGACTGCCTGGATCGAGGCAAAGATCTTGGAACTCAACTTTGATGATTGTATCGCTAATAATCGGAAAGCACAAAGTTGAAATCGCTATAACTATCATAAAAGTTTGTAAAAGATGAGGAATTAAGTCATGTGTAAGGCTAAAGTAAATTAAATTGTGACCAAAATTCAACGTGGGCTTTTAATTTTATTTTATGACGATTGAGACTGATGAAGTTTTAACTATGTGTTTACTTTAAGCCTATAATAACTAAAATAATATGGAATTTGCCGAGGGGTCTAGTTGCCCCCTCCTTACTTTGACACCGAGTGTGCCCAAACAAAGTTATGTGGTTTAGTGCATCCGCTTAGGAAATCAATTAATTTGATTTGCAAACATAGCACATTTAAATTTACATTGTGCAAGCATATATTTCATGGATGAATCTCGACAATTAAATCTATTTATGCCATTTAATTGTGGGTATGTCTGAATAGTATGATTTGTGTCCAACATAACATAAGTCATTGTAATAGCCACTATAAAATTAATTTTTTTTTAAATGCTCAAACATTAGTTAATTTTATAGCTAAGTAACGAAGGAGTACATGCAATGTAAAGTACAAAGGAGACCTTGTCCATTGGATTAGATTTTTTGGGCACGTCATATCCAGACTTCTCAACGAGATTAAAGGCAACAAAAATGGCGAGGAGGGAAAACCGACGTGCGAATGATCGTTCAGGGATCGTGTGCTGTTTTACGAAAAAATCTTGGGTAGGCCTCCACGTCACCGTGGGAATGGCCCATTTAATGGACGACAGATGGCGCCACGTGTCATCCGGGTCCCACCACTCCCTCCCCCCTCTTCCTTCCTGTGATCTCTCTCCTCTGTGCTTGCGTTTCTTCACTTTTCATTGCGGCCGCCATGGCCGCGGAGCTCGACCTCGTCTGCATCCTCTCTCTCTCTCTCTCTCTCTCTCCTTTTTTTCTCAACAGTGACTACTTGCCGTTCTTTTTCTTTTTCGCGCGCCACCACAGCCGCGGAGCTTGAGCTCAGGACTCTCGCGGTTGCCACAAGCTGGACCTCGAGCCTAGGGCTTGTGGTAGCCACGGCAGGTCAAGTTACGAGCACACAGACATGGCCGTTCCCTTGGACGCGAGCTCTAGGTCAAAGCAGCCATGGTCGAGGTCAAGGTCGACCTGCAGTCTCGCATTTTCTATGGCTGTGGAGCTGAGCCTTGAGCCTAAAGCTCGAGGTCAAAGTAGCCATGGTCACTTGAGAATGAGCTCACGACAATTGCCGTAGCTTGAGGTCGCGACCAGAGTCACTCGAGCTCGAGCTCGAGCTCCATGGCCATGGCGCCCACAAGAGTAAAAGAAGAAACGCAAGCGCAGTGGAGAGAGGAGATAGATCACAGGAGGGAGATAGTGGTGGGACCCGGACGACGCGTGGCGCCACGCGTCGTCCTTTAAATGGGCTTTCCCCACGACGTGGTTTAGGCCAACCCGAGATTTTCTCGTAAAACAGCACATGTTACCTTCTTTAGAAAACCACGTACCAAATTTAGTGGCATTTTCTTTTTATTTATTTTCAAAAACACGTGATATTCAAATGTTTGACTTGTCAACCGCCGGATAGTCCTCCGCGCTGAAAATTAAAGCGATTAAAACTCAACTAATTAGTTTTTACTTAAAAGATTTAATTAATCTAGAAATTGACTAATAATACGTAAGAAAAAGGTTGGGGGGTTAATTCATTTAGTAGAAAAAATAATTGATGATAATTAAAGTTTTATCTATCAATCATGTGGTGATTCTATGTTTGGAAAGAAATTATAAATATGCAGTGATTGTCAAACAACTACTTTTTTTTTTTTCCTTTTTAACACTTGAAGATTATTAACACTTAAAAATGAGTTCTTTAAGTTCCTAACACTAATTTCTCAACATTGTCAAATAGGCCAAAATGCGCATTAATCAATACATTGTAAATAGAATAAGGCTCGGCTCTACATGAGTGGCTCAACATGAGTGGTCCTCCTCCAATTCAAATTACTTTGAACTGGAGACGTAATATAATTGAGCATTTATCCATGCAACTCTCTCATTTTTTTTTTTTTTGTCATTTACCCATAGAAAAGTATTAACATATTGTTGATTGGCTAAAAGGCAAGGAATGCATAAATGTTAACGCATTGGCTCTTTGCCAATGCATTTTTTGGACTACCATTGACTGCATGTCATGGATTTGAGGCATTCATGTGTTTTGTTCCATTATTCGTTCATTGCGATGTGACTGGATTATGCTTACACCTCAATTTTGTCAAGAACAAGGAACAGCTCACAAAAATCATTGTATTGAGGTTTCCTAGAGATGTATGCTTTTAAAAGTAGCAATGCATCTTAATGAATATCAACAACAACAAAAAAGAATATAAACCACCATAAGTTTAAACTGTGTTTGAACTTATTATTAATATTTTTTTTAATCTAGTAGCACCCACACTTTGACTTTGTTTTTAGTCTTAAGCATCTGAGGCTTTCGTAATACATAAATGTCAACACATGGATTCACCGGATCTTTCTTATTGTCTCTTTCCACATTTGTCACTATGGATTATATATGAGTGCCAGCAATGGGTCTTCTTGCTTAGTAGACATTTCATCATTTTTCTTTCCATTCCTTCTAATTACCAAATGAAGAGCTGGTGTTGATTTTCTGTTGAAATTGTTGCAGCTCTTTGAGTATACACAGAAACATGAGAATATTAGTTCTGCAAGTTATAGTAGTTATATAAAGTTTGCAAGGACAAGCAAGTTTTCCGAACGCCTCAATGTGAATCAATGTCTTTATTAAGTAATGTTATTCTTAGTTGCCTTGTCAGAAATGGTAAGTTTGGCATCTGCATGAAATGTTTTCAACAAATGAAGCAAGACGGGCTGAAACAGGATTTCGTTACGAACAGTATAGGGCGCGACTCTGACCTCATATTGGTTATCTTTCTTTAAGTAATCAAATTAGCAACTTGTGTGAAATGGATTTATGACCAATAGAGAGCTAAATTTAATGTGATATCTATTGTCAAATGACATTAGACTTTCGATACGTAAACTTTAGAAATTTTTGTGAAAAGATATGCTATATACATTGTAGCCTCGTAGGCCTATTCTCAACCGCTTAAGCTTTTGAGGAAAACGATTACTTAATATGGTAGAGCACGAGATAAGTGTTAATATTCAAAATGACTAAATGAAAAATATTTTCATATTCTACAAAATATTTCTGGTTTTACAACATCAAATTAATCCGCAATTCCCCCTGCCTTCCGAACAATTAGACTCTGCCATGACTTTTTCTCGTCCAAAGAGATAAGCTCATCAATTAATTTTTTTTTGGTCGGTCCAAGCTCATCAATTAAGTTCACAAGTATAGAATTAAGTTGTTTGATCATTTGCGCCTGAGTCGTTTCGACCATTTGGACCGTAGGAAAAGCCCAAGGTCCGAACCCAGGATCTGGCCCGTATTCACCTACGCACTATCATGCTCGTCTTCATTCCTCCCCACGATGAAGCAAACCGAGATTTTAGATTCCACGTGCGGCATTGTTCCAATCGCAACCGTCCACTTCAAATGACGGTTACTTGCTCATGAGAACAGAACCGCTTACTCCTCTGCCCTCCAAAACCAGCCTTTGCCTTACGCTGCTAACCCATGGCCTTTTGCATTAAAGAAGAAAACAGAAAAACTTTATGTTCATGCAATTGCATGGCCTTTTGCATTGCTTCACTAGTTCAGTATCCTCATGTTTCCTTTAACCCATGGGTTCATCACAAACCTTTTCTGATCTCTCATTCTGATCAAGGAACTTCAAATATGCCTTTATGAAATTCCATTTGATTACAATGTTATCCTTTTTCTGTGAGCTCATGATGACCAGCTTAATTTAAATAGCGTGTTGATCTTCAGTAGTTCCATGGCTGCTACTCAGTATGGTTGTCTGTCTGTATTCATAGCCTGTCTGCGCTGGTAGGAGTTTCCTGTGTTGACAAGGCTTGGTTTATCTCATCTGTGTTATTGCCTGTCCATATTTGAACGGTGCATCTCTTTAGCTTCTGTAAGAGTCATCTTTTGCATATCGTGTTCTTGCTTTAGTTTGAATGATGTCGGGACTCTCCTTTATTGCAGACAAGCAAGGTTAAGCGAGATTTCATCCTACTTGATATGAAAACATGTTGCTTAGTTTGTTGCAATATAACAGAATATCTCGTCGTTTTCTTGTCCATAGACATATATTTTAAGGGTGAAACTAATGCCTGCTTTGGTTTTCTGGTGGCTAAACTGGGGTTTACTTCAATAGATGGCTATTGACATCATAGTTTCTCTCCTATGATTGCCAAACCCTATGTTTACCCAGCAAGACAAATGATCTTTGTTAGAATAGAAATTTCATGCTATTTTTGTCATGGAATTTCCAGATGGGGCAATGGCATGCTGCTGATGAATATGACGGTCAAGTGAGGGAGATTACCTTTAGATCTCTTTGTAGCAGTCCAATGTGCCCACCTGACACGGCCATGACAGAGTATCAGCATGCTGTTTTATCACCAGATAAGAAAACTCTGGTCTGCCTGCTTGCCTTAGCTTCTTAATTGATTCTCGTCAATGTTCTCTTTATGCACTACTTGTAAACCTGCCTTGTAGAGCTGTTCTATAGCCCCTCCTTTTGTTTTTGGCTGACATTCTGCAGCGTCTGTTGCATTTAGGTTTTACCCTCGTCTTCTTTTCTGCATCTCCCTATGGTTCTAAATCTACTATGGTTGAGAAAATGTTCCTCTTCCCTGTAGGTGTTCGAGACAGTCCAGCAGGCACATGATGTCCCTTTTGGATCCTACTTTGAGGTTTTACATATAATTTTGTTTTTCATTTTTAAGTTCCCATTAAAAAGTACTGATCTATTTAATCGAGTATAATCATATGAGTGATATCAACATTTTTTAGAATTACATGAATCTTGGTTTTTTCATGTTTTTATTGGTAACTGTGATGTCAATCAGCTTATCGCATTTTTTCAATGGTTCATGGTAAATTTGTACCATACATTTTGGAGAGTCCTGGAAGTATCATAATGCAATTAGTAATGCCAGTTACTTTGGATATGGTTAGGGCCTCTTTGAGGTGCACCAGTTATAGGACCAGTGGACCACTCTTGACATTTTTAGTCATTTTCTCATTCATTCTATGTGTGGGTTGGATGACACAACTTGCACCTACTTCCATGCAGCTATGTAAGGCTCTTACATTCTAATAAAAGTGCTCAAAACTACTAAAAACTTAAATCTCCATTTCATGAGAATCTGCACACGGATAAATCTTATTAGTGAAGGCAGTTGAATGATTTAAGGGTTTTGGAAATGATTAAAGACAACAGGATGGGCACATGAAAAAAAAATGAGAAATATTTTATAAAGGTAGAGCAGTTTTTGAGAGGGGAAAATACATTTTGGTATTATCGATTTTGTTTTATGGATGGTTCATCTCATGTTGTCCTCTGTCTCTCTCTCTCATGTGCGCGCCTGCGCACAGAGACAATGGACATCCATCACACAACCATCTTTGATAATTTGCTGTGGCAATCTCTCTTTCTCAATTTTCTTTGAATGTTTTTACATGCCAATATGCAGCATGCACGTTTTGCTTAAGACTGTCGTCCTATCTGTATGTGATAATTTCATCCACCTCAATTGTGACAAATTGGAGATACCAACATTTCTATTATAAATCAACTCTTCATATGGGCACTAGATAAGGATTGCTTTCGACCTTCTTCTTCTTCTTTTTTTTATCATGTCCCACATAAAGAGCAGTCACGTGTTGTAATCGAGAGAGAGAGAACGAGGAAGAGAGACAGAGAGCAAGAATGGTGGGTGGAGGATTTGTAGAAGGCGGGCAGCTGAAAAGGGCGCATCTTTACGTGTACAGGATCACTGCTATTTCGTATTTGCCTGCATTATTGGGGCCCTTGGTGGATCGCTTTTTGGGTACCATCCGGGCGTTTCGGGTGAGTCTTTTTTTCTTTCGTCTCACCTTTTTGCTTGGATTTTGAATGCGTCTGCTGCGGTGTTTCGTGAATTGCGAAGCTTTATCCAGGGAAGATAACCTTTTTTGTGTTTGTGGAAGATAAATGTGGAATCTTGATCGAAGGTTGATGCAAAAGGGGTTGCGTTTTTGTCCGGAAGTAGTTGTGAATATGCAGGGAAGGGGAGAGATTTCTGAAAGTACTAATTTCACTGGGTGTTCATGTCAGCCAGTGCTGTTATTGGTCGTGTCTTTGGTATTAATCTGGATTTTTTGACGTATGCGTTTCATCATTCTTGATTTCTCCGTTTCAAAACAAAATGAAATTTAGGAAGAGAATCGCCCTTTGAATTACCCAGAAACGGATGATCTTGAAAATTAGCAGATGCCAATGGCTATGCCAGGAAGAAGATAATCCCTTCTTCAACCCGAGTTCTTTAAAAATCGACGACCAATGATCTTGATACTTGCATTCGTTTCAGGTGAAGTGACCTCCATGGACGATTTCCTGAAGGAGTTCTTCCCAAGTGAACCGGAGAAAGCAAGAGCATCTGAATGAGACCAATTACTGCAAGTATGACAACCAGATCCTGACGCTCTTCACTTCTTCTCTCTACTTTGCGGGCCTGGTCACTTGAAGATGAGGCTAATACGAGTGTTGTGTTTTACAGCCTCACTATCTGCCAGAGAGAAACGGTGGAGAGCTGTCGGCGGTGGATGGTGAGGTCAAGCCTGAAGCGCCTAGACTATCGGGTCGCCTGGATGATTCCCGGCTGAAACTGAGGCAGGAGCCAGCAAAGTTGGGGGATGATCCGGGTTACGAGGACATGCCCGTGGAGGAATTTGCAGCGGCATATCTTAGAGGGGTTTTGGATGGCAAGAGGGGAAAGGGGTGGGAAAGAACGCCAAGGAGGAACATCTGAGATTGATCTTGGTTGACTTCTTCATTGGCATTTGCGACTGTGGATCGCGGACAGCTTTCTGGTGTCTAGATGGCTCTTTTGAGGATAGGGCAAGAGATTCACCTGTGGAAGTAATGTGTTCTCTCTTTGCAAAAGAGAAGTTGCCTCAGAAATGAATGCCTCTTTTGGCTACGATTTTTCAAAAGTCTTTTAACTTTTTGAAGAGGAGTTAAGTGGGTAAATGCTATCTTTTTTTATACACATTTAGTATGTGAGCTTCTTGTCCATAGTCTGCACTATATTAACTCTGCTAAGCTTTTGTCAGTATTCTTGGCTGTTTGTGGTGTTTTGATACACGGTCCTGTTACTTTCATCATGGCCAGGGCAGGTGTTGATAGGGACCAGCGTCCGCCTCGCGCTTTTCAGCCAATCAACGGGGAAGAGGAAAAAAGACTTTGGGATGACAGGATGCGACAGGTCATTATCGTCATCGCCATATTACTTGTCACAACGGCCACGCGCAAATTTCGGCAAACCGCCAGAGGTACTTTTTTAGAGGCATATGATATGGCCGGAAAATCTATATTTTCTCATAGGCATGAATGAGAATTTGACTTTTTCAATAGTTGTAATATAGGCTGTTTTCTCTTTTTTGGTAATCGTGCCTTCAATAACTAGTATGTCGTCAAAGGGTCGAAATTAGACCAAATTGGTGATGATCTTGACTTGGATTGCATTAACACTCTCAGCTATTACTTTTTTATTGCCAATGATTTTGATGAATAAGGGTGGAGACATGCTATATGGAAAGATTAACCCTTTCCACGTGCGGCTTTTACCTGGTGGACCGTTATGGTCGTTGTTTTGCTTGTCAAAATTCTCAAATTTGCACTGCAATTATGTCAGTAAAATTGGACATGGAATGTTGGCCAAAAGCTATAGCCAAGGGTGTTTTTTTGGGACATGGAATATGTCTTTTTTTTTTTGGGGTGCTTTTGAATTTGTTCGTTTGTATCTATGTGGAATCCAAATTTTCCACATTTATGGTTTATCATTAATAAACGTCCATGATCTATTTATAAGTTACCATTGTTCATGTAAAAGATGATGGAGTCACATCCCAAAATAGTCGATTTGTGCACAAATTGGGATGTGACAAATCTTTTGCATGTATGATGGCATTAAATATTTTATTAATGATAAATTCTAAATGTGGAAAAATCTAAGATTCCACATAGATACAAACGAACAAATTTAGAAGCACCCAAAAAAAAAAAACAAAACATATTCCATGTCCCAAAAAAAAAAAAAAAAAACCCTTGGCTATAGCTTTAAGCCAACATTCCATGTCCAATTTTACCGATAGAACTGCAGTGTAAATTTGAGAATTTCGATAAGCAAAACAATGACCATAACGGCCCACCAAGTAAAAGCCGCACGTGGAAAAGGTTAATCTTTCCATCTAGCATGTCTCCACCCTTATTCATCAAAATCATTGGCAATAAGAAAGTAACAGCTATGAGTGTTAATGCAATCCACGCCAAGATCATCACCAATTTGGTCCAATTTGAACCCTTTGACGACATACCAGTTATTGAAAGCACAATTACCTAAAAAGAGAAAACATAACAGCCTATATTACAACTATTGAAAAAGTCAAATTCTGATTCCTGCCTATGAGAAAGTATAGATTTTCCTGCCATATTAGATGCCTCTGAAAAAGTACCTCCTTGAGGGTTTGCCGAAATTTGCACGGCCATTGTGACAAGTAAGATGGCAATGACAATAATAACCTATTGCATCCTGTCATCCCAAAGTATTTTTTCCTCTTCCCCGTTGACTGGCTTGAAAAGCACGAGGCGGACGCTGGTCCCTATCAACACCTACCCTGGCCATGATGATGAGTAATACTAGTGTATTATTTGCCAATAACAACTTGTTTATTTTTTTGGCAAGCTATATACTTTTAGGATTAAATATATACCTTTTTTTTTTATAATTCCATTTTTTTCAAAATAACAATGTGACTATATTAAAAAGTTAAAGATCATAATATAATAGCGAGGACTTTGTCTTTATTAATTAGTAATTCACCTATTTGTATTCAAGATGTAAAATACAACTTGCATATCAATATGACGACTTCAACACCGATACAACATGGATCTAAAAGGTAGTATTTTGAAATAGATTCTTCTTCCCCAAAGTAGACATTCAGCTCTCTTTTATTTACACGCATTTCTTTCAATTTTAATAATAAGAAATGATATTTCAACAGGATAAAATGGGACATTACAAATGTACAATTTATAAAAAAAAAAGAAAAAAGATATGTATTATAATTGACAAATGAAAGTAAAGATGATTATAAATTGTGAAATAGACTTACTTACATGTATGGTTAATAGTGTTCTGTTTTTGAGAACCGAAAATCAAGATTCTAAATGCACGGAAAAGACTAAAGTCATTGCCCCCACTAAACTGCCCAGCAATTCAGGGATTGAAATATAGATTATAGGATAAAGGACGCTATTGATAAATAATGAAGAAAACCAAGTAAGGCCCGTGCCGTTTCACCTTTCATTGACTGACTGGATCATCAATAATTGCCTTGCTTGTAACGGTCTTGTAATTTTCTCAACAAGCGTGAATGGCTGAAATGTTTTGTGGTTCCATCTATGTTTTAGGTTCTGTGTGCTGTATGTAAGAGAAGTGGCGAAGGGAGGTTGGCCTATAAACTCCACAAGGAATTGCTCATACATGCAGGAAATATTGGAGGTTTGGAAATCAGTGAAAAAAATATCGAATGTCCTTTTAACGATGTGCGAGACAAAATCAATTATAATGTACAAAAATTATGTAAAACTTGTGTTTTTTAGTTGGATCCAATAAGAATCACATTATCTCTGGATAGGTGATTGGCATAATTTATCAAGGAATTTTACCAAAGTATTGGATAATTTTCAAGAAGGGCTTTGTAGTATATTCTGTCAATTTTCTGTTAATCTATGAGACTTTATTGATAGCTATTTTTTTAATCTCAAAGCTAGTCACATACATAACTTGATTTCTAATGTCAAGGGTCTTCTTAAATAGAATTTTCAATATATCAAAATCATTTTGCAATCAAAAAAAAAATTTGTATGTCCTTTGGATGACTCAATAGATAGAATCCAACCATAATATGCAAAAAGAGTGAGAAAAGTTTTTTTTTTTTTTTTGAGTAAATTTGTGATCAGCATAGTAACTTTTTCTACTTCTTGATTATGTTTCAAATTTATTCTCAAGAACAAATACGCTATCAAACGAATTTCTATTTTGTTATTCTGGAAACAAAAGAATGGAAATAATCATTGTTTGGATAAAACTATACTCTTGATCCCTAAGTTATAATAAAGTAACTTTTTTCTACTTCTTGGCGCAAATGATGGCCATTCTAACCAGAAATTGATTTTTAGAAGAGAAACTATTCCTAGATGAGTTTCAAAGTAAAAATACGCATTTGATACTGATACAAATTTTTTATTTTTGGAATATAAATTCATTTCATTATGATACAAAATTTCTCCATTTTCAACAAAAGCGGCGGTGGCAACCGGTGGCGACAGTGGCAATCGGTGGATGGTGAACGGCTAGCGGCTAGCTGGTGATGGCCACAAACAAAATGGATGGTAAACAGCAGTGAACTAAACGAGGCGGTTAGGAGTGGTGACAAACAAATGATGAACGGCAGCCAGCAGCGATGATGGTGGACGGTTGGGAGTGGTGACAACGAATGGTAAACAATAGCCACCGCCACCAATGGTTGATGATTGGCGGTGGTAGTTGGTAATTGACGACGGTGGCTAGCGATCGACGACGATGGTCAACGGCTGAGAGTGGCAACAACGGACGATAAATAGTGATTGGTGACAACGGATGAGCAATCGAAAAATAGAAAGAACAAAATATTGAGAAGAGTTTTTATTTTTTATTTTTATTCCAGAAATAGAAAAATGAAATAATTTTACCAAACGGATTTTTATTCCGGAAACAAGTCTAAAATAGAAAAATAGTTTTGGAACAGAAATAGAATGATTATTATGCGTGCCTTTATCAAACATGGCCTAAATGTGTTAATTTGGATTTGATCATTTTCGACCCAACCCTAAGCCACCTATTTTTTGGGCAAAGTTCTTTCCTTTTTAAAAAAATAAAAATAAATAAAGAATGAACCAATGAGATCCTATCAAAATTTACCTATCATGCAATCTAAATATCGGGTGACTAAATCAACAGGAGAAATCATTTAAAACGTACTCCACACTCCAAATTGACTCCCATCGGGTCGTCAGCGACCAAAGTAAAGTCCGGGGCAATGGATTGGACATGCGACCTGAACGGATGCTATATGGGCTAAGGTGCCCGTTCAACGTTCTTACTCTCCTCCAAGGTGTTTAATCATTTGGGCCTGAGTCGTTTGGACCATTTGAACCGTAGGAAAAGCCCAAAGTCCGAGCCCAGGATCTGGCCCGTATTCAGCTGCGCACTATAACGCTCGTCTTTATTCCTCGCCACGATGAAGCAAACCGAGATTTTAGATTCCACGTGCGGCATTGTTCCAACCGCAACCGTCCATTTCAAATGACGGTGAGTGCTCATGAGAAGAGAACCGCTTACTCCTCTGCCCTCCAAAACCAGCCTTTGCCTTACGAGAGAGAGAGAGAGAGAGAGAGAGAGAGAGAGAGAGAGAGAGAGAGAGAGAGAGAGAGCAAGAATGGTGGGTGGAGGATTTGTAGAAGGCGGGCAGCTGAGAAGGGCGCATCTTTACGAGTACAGGATCACTGGGTATTTCGTATTTGCCTGCATTATTGCGGCCCTTGGTGGATCGCTTTTTGGGTACGATCTGGGCGTTTCGGTTTTGTCTTTTTGTCTTTCATCTCGCCTTTTTGCTTGGATTTTGAATGTGTTGTGGTGTTTCGTTTGCGAAGCTTTATCCGGGAAGATAGCTTTTTTGTGTTTGTGGAAGATAAATGCAATCTTGATTGAAGGTTCATGCAAAAGGGGTTGCATCATTCTTGATTCCTCATGTCGGTCCAAATTTCATCATTCTTGATTCCTCTGGTCCGAAACAGAGAATGAAATTTAGGAAGAGAATCGCCCTTTGAATTTACCCAGAAACGGACGATCTTGAAAATTAGTTGATTTCAATGGCTGTGCCGGGAAGAAGATAATCCCTTCTTCAACCCAAGTTCTTTAAAAATCGACGACCAATGGTCTTGATACTTGCATTCGTTTCAGGTGAAGTGACCTCCATGGACGATTTCTGAAGGAGTTCTTCCCAAAAGTGAACCGGAGAAAGCAAGAGCATCTGAACGAGACCAATTTCTGCAAGTACGACAACCAGATCCTGACGCTCTTCACTTCTTCTCTCTACTTTGCGGGCCTGGTCACTTGAAGATGAGGCCAACACCAGTGCTGTGTTGTACAGCCTCACTATCCGCCAGAGAGAAATGGTGGAGAACTGTCGGCGGTGGACGGTGAGGTCAAGCCCGAAGTGCCCAGACTATCGGGTAGCCTGGATGATTCCCGGCTGAAACTGAGGCAGGAGCTGGCAAAGTTGGGGGATGATCCGGGTTACGAGGACATGCCCGTGGAGGAATTTCCAGCGGCATATCTTAGAGGGGTTTTGGATGGCAAGAGGGGAAAGGGGTGGGAAAGAACAACAAGGAGGATGTTCCGGTTAGATGCAAGGCTTTTATGCTTCCTGTACTGCAAATTCTGCCCCTTCTTTTTATCTGGTCATTTTCGTTTTGTTAACAAATGATAGTTCGAATCCTTAACTTTTGCCAAAAAACTTGAGGCATGTTTACTGCTTTTTCCCACCATTTGCTTTTTATATCATGTAAAGACTTCACTTAAGTGCTTTTCCTGAGGGCTATCCATGATAAGCCGATTTATAGACACAGCAAAGTTAAATGTATTCATTTTATCAGGATATCATGTATGATTCTTGTTACCATGAACTCTCTGTTTTCCTGTCTTTAAATGAAGAAAACGCTTCATGCTAATGAATGAAGTTGTCAAAATAAATATCTCTGTGTTTCTATGAATTTTCTTTTCTTAAGAAACACGCATCTGTGGATTTCTAGTTTAATATTAAATGGACTTTAAAGGACCACCAGAATCACTGGACAATGTTCTTGATAGTCTGTTTATTACTTTTATTGCTTGAATTAACGATGCAGCTTGCATATATTGTCAGGAACTGTGTTTATTCCACCAAAGTGGTCCTTAGGCTATCATCAATGGTGCTGGAGCTATGACTCTAATAACAAAGTTTGAGAGGTTGGCCCTTCCAATGCATCTTGCTTGATTCTACGGTCTTTCCTCCACAACCCGCATTTCCTTCTACCTGATTGAATAACAAGGTCAAACTTTCATTGTATGCTGGGGGCATATTGTTTATGAGTCAATGCACGATAGTTCGTTAGTTATTGCAGATCACAAGTAAATTTATAGAAAAGAAGATTCCTCGTGATGTCGTAAGTATGCATATGGATTATATGGATGGGTTTTGCTGCTTTGCTTTTCACAAGGCATGGAATCCCATTTTGTGTTAACCCTATTATTGCCCTGTTTGGAAAAATAACATATTACTTTCCACTAAGTAGGTCCAACTTCACATCATTTACCTCACTTTCAATAGGTATCAAACCACCCGCAACTTAGATTGTTTTATCCAATTTCAAAAAGACGTTGTGCACTTATCACCTAAAACAAAGCATAACTATATATCTACATGAAATTTGACCTAAAGCAAATACATGTAAGATGTAAGAATATTGTCAAATATGAATGAAAATCTGTTTTTCATCTAGTAATGATCAAGAAGAAGATGGTGTTATTCATTTTGGAAGTGAGGTAGGTCATGTGCAATATGTCGTGAGTTAATACACTTCGGAGGCATTGCGATGATCAATGTTCTTGGATATTCTATTTTGAACCTAAGATTCAGTGATGACGCAGAAATGCCATGCATCACTATTTTGTCCATCACTTCCATACATTTAATCCATCGAGTCCTTTAATATTGGTGGCCACTTTATGTTCGAAGCCTCCAAAGCACATTCATGTCTGGGACTTCTTACCTCGCCAACTTGTCTAGCAGTAAAAGGACTTAGGTTGAATGCTTCGTAAGCAGTAGAGACCTTTCAAAGTAAATAAAGAGTAATATTTTCAGCGTGGAAACTGAAACAGAGGATTTATTCTCAGGACTACTTCTCTGATCCAAAATCTTTGGTAGATGGTCTCCACCAACATGGGTTCAAAGCCATCTGGATACTTGATCCTAGTTTTAAACGTGAAGAGGGGCCTTATGTCTATGACAGTGGTTGCAAAAGTGATGTCTGCATCAAAGCAGCAGATGGAACTCTATTTGTTGGTATTTCGTTGTCTTTCACCGTGGTTTTGGCTAATTTTTGTCGTTGTCTATCTGGTTTTGCTTTTTACTTTTCGTCTTTTGCTTTTTTGTAGCATTTGAAATTTGATTAACCCTTAAAACCTTTCAAATGTTGACATGCTGAGTCATTTGGATTTAGCTGAAAATAAGTCCACATGTATGTAAATGCTAAGTAATTGTTTGCTTGTCAGGGGAGGTGCGGCCCGATCCTTGTGTATTCCCTAAATTTACACAGTCAAGAGTCCATCGCGGGTGGGCTCAGTTTGTTCTGGATTTCATTTCTAATGGAGTCGATGGTCTATGAAACGATATGAATGAACCATCTTTTCATTAAGGTAATTAGTGCTTTTAGTTTTTGTCATTTTCTTTAGTTGGACTATAGCTTACAACTTCTCTTATTCCATGACGAAGACCATGCCCGAGAGCAACATTCATAAGGGAGATGATGAACTTGGAGGTCTCCAGAATCACTCACACTATCGTAATGTAAGTTTTCCAGTCTTTTGCTATTTGTAGCTTGTGTTTCACATTTTAGAGTTATACTGAAATAGATAGTAAGTAATTTATAATGTATCCACCACGATTTTACTAGAAAAGTTTTTTTTTTCCTAAGGCATACAAATTCTTCGTATATTGTAATACGGTGACTTTTCTCCTGTCACTAAGTGTCATTTTATTATTACTGAGCCGGATGTCAAGGCGCCAGACTGTCTTCAGTAAGGTCGCCACCTGGATGGCGACCATGTTTGCAAGACTATCGTTTGCGATGCCTGTCATCATTCTGAACAAAACTCTGAAAAGAACCCAACGTATGTAAATGTTGGGATCGTAGTCTTCCTCCAGGTTATCGAGGAAAGCCACGACATCAGCGGTAGGGCCATGAACGTCGCTGTGAACGTGCCAGTGGAGGCCAACGGCTCCGACATCCCACCAACGATCACGTTCGAGGAGATTGACTTGGGGAAGGCGCTGATCCTGAACATCAGGCATTATAAGTACGCAAAGTTGACGCCCGTACAGCATCACGCAATCTCGATAGCCATGAACAGCCTGATCTCATGGCGGCCTGACCTCATGGGGGACGTTGGAGCCACTGGCCTCCACCGGCACGTTCTCGTACACAGCGACGTTGATGGCACTGCCGCTAGTGTCGTGGCTTCCCTCGATAACCTGGACGAAGACTACGATCCCAGCCTTTGGATACGTTGGGCTCTTTTTAGTGTCATTGTTCATAATAACTACAGGCATCGCAAACAAGAGTCCTACGAACATGGTTGCCATCCTGGTGGGGACCTTACCGAAGACAGTTTGGCACCTTGACATTCGGTCCATTAATAATAAAATGACACTTAGTGATAGATGGAAAGGCATCGTATTACAATATACGAATAATTTGTATATCTTAGGAAATTTCGACGCCATAATGGGCGAGCCAATTGCGTAATGTGCTCTTCGGTCCAAGCGGAGAGAGGGCTGCTTGAAACGCGATGGTTGCCAGCAGGATTGCTGTAACCATGATCGCGTTCATCGAGCTTTCATTTTGCAGTTGCGTGCCTTCACCTGGATTGGCCATATGGTTTTCTTCTTTCTTTTTTCTCTTGAAGTTCCCTCTGTTTTGCCATTTCATGAATTTATAGTATTCGACAAAAACTGCAACTCTCTCTTCCACCGTGTACTCCCCCGACAATCCCTAAACAGGAAAAACAACAAAACTAATGAGACTTGTCCTTCCGTTAGTCGAACCGTTGATGATCCTCAAATCGACAACTTCTTTCTCCGCTGTTCCTAGGCATAATCTAAAGCTGATCCGAGCCCCGGCGATGATCCGACGTTGTGATCCTCAGCCCACTCCAACCTCTAGTCTTAGCTCCCAGCTTATAGTAACCTTGTTCGATTGAGCTTTGCATGAAGATTAATTGAGGTGAACTTTTCGATCTTGAGCTTGACGAGGCGAGATTACCTTATGCAATTGGGCTACAGCTCAACCCTTGGATGATGTTCTATGCTTGTGTGGATGATCTTTGCAGCTTAAGATGGCTATAGATGATGGATGATAGCCTAGAATGGTTTGACCAGATGATTGCTTAACTGACTGTCTATTTTGTAATTCGAATGGCTTGACTGGACTAGTCGTCTTACTGTCTTCGTTTGAGCTAGATATTATCGTTTTTGGTTTTCGAAATCCTCATGAGGTTCATAGATGGTTTCACGAGCTTTCCAACGGCATATTAAACGTGTAAATCGGATCTCATTTGTAACAAGATCTATAACCTCATCTGCTCTCCAACCCCACTCCCAAAAAAACGGAGAAGCAACCTCTAGAAAAGGAAAATGTACGGAAAGAAAAAATGGCAGGTGAGCTTTTGACATGCAGTTCCACATCAAAGAAATATTGTGCATGTTACAAATGAAATGCTGCTGCACAACTAATTTAATATTAAAAAAAGATTGACGCAGTGCAAAACCAATTTAGCAATCCAGCTTGTTGACTCGCATATTTACCTTCTTTTTTTAACCCTTGTGATTCCAATTACACACAAATTCGTCTTGCCTTAACTCAAATTTTGAACACCTGGTTGTGATCACAAGTAGATTTTCATATTACGGTTGAATTACTTGTTTAATTTCATCACAACCTCAAATTAAGATTAAAAGAGGTATAGCTGCTCCCAAAAAGCAGCACAAAGCATGCAATTCTCTCGACTTCACTGAAAATCACATCACATTCTGTCTCGCAAGTAATCAAAAGTACACCACAATTTCATGTCATGTTGACTAGGACGTTTGTGGTTCTTGGTTCTGTTTGGTGTATGCTTTATACCAAAAAAAAAAAGTGAAAATAATTTACTTTCATCAAAACCAATCTAATAAGGTTAAAAGTCAGACCAAACCGCTAAGTTAGTTCATCATTTATGAGATGCAGCACTAAGCAATAACATATAAGAAGCTAAAGAGTAACTTAGTACTTTAATCATTAACATCAAGCAAGAAAATTATTTCCTTAGAGGGAATAATACAAACTGCAAAGACATTGAATGACTATCAGCTACAGCATTTTTTTATTAGGTGCAAGAGGGATCATAGCCTTATTGTTGACGGCGAAATTATTGTCTTGACATATACTATCAATTTGGTTAGGTTTATCAATTTAACACAATTAAGGGAACCCAAACAAATAAAATCGTGGTTTGCTTTTCTCGCTTTCCCGGCATTTTGCCACCTCTCCAACTGCTTCTCGACCTTTGCAATATTCTGATCCCCAATCTGTTTCTGATATTCAGATCGCTCCTGTCGCCCAGCGCTCTTCTGCTCCAGGAAATCCTGTTCAAGGACAAAGCACAGATCAATGATGTGCACCAAAAGGACCGATTAGAGACAAAGGGCAACTTGCTGACATGTGATGGAGAGGGAATTATTAGTTTTTCTCCTGTTCTTGTAAACACCAACAAAATGATGAACCAATTTCCTTTGCGCTATGTATTAGTGCATATATTCAGATCAAAATACCTATATATCACTATAGATGCACCTGCGCCTCAACTTTCCTTGAGAATAACAGCAGAAAGAAACCAACTTGCTCCTTTTGCCGCTCAATCAAGGTTGCATCTTTCTTTTCTTCTGCGTTGGCAGCAATTCTAATCAGACAAAAGAGAGTAAATGTCAACCGCTTCATTAACTAATCAGACAAGAACCAAATACTTTGATTCTCTTTCTTTCTGAATTGATATAATTATAACTAAAAGAAAAGGCCAGCCAAATCTTGCTTCTCTTTTCTGCAATTTGCTCATGCTCTTGCAGCCTCAGCTTCTCACTTCTTCACGCACTCTCTGCTCAGCCTACAAGAAATGTGATGTTTAGGACTGGATGATGAGAAAGAGTCATCTTGCTTGCACCGAGTAGGTTCTCTGATAAGTCACAAAAGATGAGTCAAGCAGATTCTTTAGTTTCATGTTAGATTGGAACTGCAATGGTCCATACAGAGGAGCCATGATCTACTCAGATGTCTAAAATATGGACAACTTACAGTAGCAAAAGAGTACCTGTTAAGGCTATTATGGTCCAGGTCAAGAGCATAGCCAGCATGATCTACTCAGATGTCCTTCAATTGTTTTGAGGCAAAGATTATTACATAATGGCAGACATACTAGTCCAGCCATAGAAGAAAAGGAAATAACAGCCATTTACTTCATATTAGCACACTGTACAATCAATCACATTCTTGTAATCGACTCTTTTTTTCACCTGAATTTTATAAAGAATACCAACTACTATAATCAGCAGGAAAATCATCATAAGTAGTTCATAAAATGCAGATGCTTTGGCTAGTTCAAAAACCAGAAACTGGCAAGAGTAACAAGTACATACTCTTTGTAAAGAATTTGACCTCCGCGTAAATGCATCCAATCCCAACAGTCGCATGTCCTACTTTCTGAATCTCTGGAAGAATTCAACAGGGCAGAGAATAATGAAGGGATTAATCACTTTCAGAATTCCTCATGGTACTTAAAGATCGAAAAAAAAATCACGAGACAAAATGAAGATGCAAATGTACATTGCCGAGCGGTTTAGAAGAACCAATGGGATTTTCTTTCAGAACGTAGGACACGAGTGACAAATAAAATCTCTTTAACTATCTTGTTTTGCTCAAACCAGAGGGAGAAATCGTCAGAGATGATGACGCTGGAATGAAAGATCATCAAAGCTGCTAAGAACACAAAAACAGAGAGAATCAGAAATACAGACTGCAATAAAATTATAATTAGAGTGAGGGAGAGAACTTAGCTTTTGCAGCAATGAAGCATTGAAGGACTAACTTCGATTGTTTGAGTAGAGCTGAACAGAGTTGAAGAGTGGTCTTGCTCTTGATTTGCGAAGGAGGTTCACGGCTGTCGGAACTTCACTAGAAACAATCATCTTGAAATCCAAAGATCGGGAGCTGGTTCAAGAGTTCATACCTAAAGAAGACGAGATCCTGAATGTGTGTTATCCCAATTGAAAAGAGAGCACTGATAATGGAAGCAAGATACCAAGAATTAGTACGGCCAATTGAATCGAGTATTAAAGCCAAAGAAGGAGAGAAATTAGCTCTTAATGCTCTTGTGGCAATCGGATTAGTTGAGCATCAGTCGCGGCCATTTTCCTCTTATCTAAGGACGATGATGATAGACATCAGAAGTTGGATAATGAGAATCTCTAATGACGATGCTCGCCGGTGGCAATATCCACCAACGGAATTATGCAACATGGATATGCATCTGTGATTGTCTCCAATCTGAGTTAGACGAAGAAGCTTCGACCGGATGTAGCGAACTCAAGAGTGATCGAAGCAACTCGTTGGAGAGTTGTCACCAATAAAGAGAGCGTATGAAGTCCACGACGGTCAGAGATGGTCCGGCGCTACTCTGTGACGGTGATGTTGCAGCGGTTGGAGGTGGTGACAGGAAGGGATAGTTGCAGGCGAAGGCACTCAATTTGGTTTTGTTCCATTCTCAACAGTTACAAAAACACTTGAAACATGATAGCTAACAAAAAAATTAACATTATGTAAACCGTATCAAAACACCTTCGGATTGAACACTTCCACGTATCATTTCACAGCCATGCCTTGGTGAAACTTGATCAAACATATTATGTGCAATTGGTTGAGAAGTGGATTTTAGCTATTTCAAACTCTACTTATGTCCGTTGGAATCTTAAATCAAATGCACAGGAAGGGTCCAAAGTTCGAACTTCACAAATATCCCTTCAAAAGCATGAAAAACAAGCACAAAGGAAACCAAAAGATTCCCCTTATTGGCTCTTTTTCAGTTATTTGGACAGGGTACAAAATCAAAAGCTCCAATCCACATTATCAAAGCCGGAACAGACCAAAATTATCAGCATGAGAATAATTAAACAACCAAGGTGCAATACTGTCTCGATAATGAAATGGAATTTTTATTAGTCATTAGATGATTAAACAACTGAGGTACTATACTGTCCATATAGGTTTTCCAGTCGATGAGATTACAAATAGGCACATAGAAAATGTTTCACTAACGTGACGTAATTGAAAATAATCAGGTAAGGAACTAAAAAGAGTATAGGGACCCAATTGCAACAAACGCTCAAAATTAAGGACAAAATTTAAATTTCTCAACTGTTCCCGCCTTCGTCAGTTTTCACCCTCATCGCTCTTTTGCTCGGTTAGGCTTTAATCGGCTTGTCGTCGGCATGAAGCTCTCTTTCAACACCTCCAAGAAGCCCTTGACCGAAGATAGCCGACCAGCGCCAGACTGGCTTGCTTCCGGCAATGTTGAGATTTATGATCTGAAGGTAGACACGCACTATTAGCACACCTCTCCATTCTGGACTTGTCTTGTAGTTCACAGAGTGGACATTCGCTAAAGGTTTGGTTTTCATCACGCTTTTGAAAATTTGGGTGCTTGTTTGTTCATTTTAATTCACATTTCGCTGCGGTCATTTCTTGGGAAAAGGCACACATATGTTGATACCATGCTGGTATAATTGGGAGTCAATGAAAAAAAGGAGCGAGCGTGTAGATTGATCTATGTTTCTCTTAGCTCTTGATGAGAGGAAAAGATTCGGACAAATTACGTGAGGTTGATCAAGAAAAGAAACAAAGAATAACCCTTTTCACATTACTAACATGTGTACTATGCAATGAACTTGAGATTTGCTTGTAGTAGTGCTCTATTTGGTATGAGACTCTGGAGATAGATTCCAAAATGGTTTCACTCAATTAAAATATTTTTTTGGTAGAGAAGGCAATTAGCCATTTGATAATGCTTTGTGCGGACGTGTGTGTCTATGTCAAGAGAAAATAGTGGAATCTTAGCAGGAGGAGGGACTGATGAGGAAAGAGAATGCAAAGGAAACGCCAACATCTGTATTTACTATCGATGCGACAATCTTTTTACTTGTTCCGTTCCTTCGGACATTTTTGAGTCGCGATGGGTGAACGTAAAATTTTGTAATATATACATTGCGTAAGCATAGAAATAATAGGCTAGGATCTACTTGGAAGATATATCATGGGTGTCGTGGGCAACATTTATATGCTTTTTGAGTTTTTTATGGAAGTCGAGGGACGACATTGCTGTTCTAGGAGCTTCAGTTCTTAAAGTTCAGTACCTAGGTATAGGAGTTCCTTTATTTATTAAAATATCCTTTTGACGTCATTGACCTCTTGCTGAGTTCACCTCTAAAAAGTTAACTCCTGATTTGTGGTTGATGACTCTCCGTGATTATTTATAATGCGCTTACCATTCAATGGATTTGAGGTATCATTCAACGATTTTGAATTTCTTGTCAAGTGTGTGCGCATTTAGCTCTTCTCCGACGTTCGTCGGCTCAGAACATGTAGCATGTATTAATCTGCAATTTTCTGTAAATTTTGCTGAAGAAAACATCTAATATGATTCTTGTGCGGTGAAATCACTTTTATATTTGAACCAAAGGAGGGAATAGCCTTTGTCATTTCGTGTACAATTTCATCATCATCATGGACGTAAGATGTGACCAAAAAAATAATTAACATAAGAATGACACATCCTATAAGGATGAACCAGTGTAACTGACATTTTTTTTACCCAAAGACGACGAAATTAAAATTGGAATTGCGAATGTTGTACCGGCCAACAATATCGCAATCCAGATTAATAATCTGGATTAGCCTTTGTCATTTCACAATCCAGATTATTAATCTGGATTGCAATAATGTTGGCCGGTACAACATTTGCAATTCCGATTTTAATTTCGTCATCTTTGGGTCAAAAATACCAGTTACATTGGTTTGGCAGTCATCCTTATAGGATGTGTCATCCTTATGTTAATTATTTTTTTGGTCACATCTTACGTCCATGATGATGATGAAATTGTACACAAAATGACAAAGGCTATTCCCTCCTTTGGTTTAAATATAAAAGTGATTTCACCGCACAAGAATTATATTAGATGTTTTCTTTAGCAAAATTCACAGAAAATTGCAGATTAATACATGCCACATGTTCTGAGCCAACGAACGTCGGAGAAGAGCTAAATGCGCACACACTTGACAAGAAATTCAAAATCGTTGAATGATACCTCAAATCCATTGAATGGTAAGCGCATTGTAAATAATCACGGAGAGTCATCAACCACAAATCAGGAGTTAACTATTTAGAGGTGAACTCAGCAGGAGGTCAATGACGTCAAAAGGATATTTTAATAAATAAAGGAACTCCTATACCCAGGTACTGAACTTTAAGAGCTGAAGCTCCTAGAACAGCAATGTCGTCCCTCGACTTCCATAAAGAACTCAAAAAGCATATAAATGTTGCCCACGACACCCATGATATATCTTCCAAGTAGATCCTAGCCTATTATTTCTATGCTTACGCAAGGTATATACTACACAATTTTACGTTCACCCATCGTGACTCAAAAATGTCCGAAGGAACGGAACAAGTAAAAAGATTGTCGCATCGATAGTAAATACAGATGTTGGCATTTCCTTTGCATTCTCTTTTCTCATCAGTCCCTCCTCCTGCTAAGATTTCACTATTTTCTCATAGACACACACGTTCGCACAAAGCATTATCAAATGGCTAATTGCCTACTCTACCAAAAAAATATTTTAATTGAGTGAAACCATTTTGGAATTTATCTCCGAGTCTCATACCAAACAGAGCACTACTACAAGCAAATCTCAAGTTCATTGCATAGTACACATGTTAGTAATGTGAAGAGGGTTATTCTTTTGTTTCTTTTCTTGATCAACCTCACGCAATTTGTCCGAATCTTTTTCCTCTCATCAAGAGCTATTCATTGACTCCCAATTATACCAGCATGGTATCAACAGATGTGTGCCTTTTCCCAAGAAATAACCGCAGCGAAATGTGAATCAAAATGAACAAACAAAGCACCCAAATTTTCAAAAGTGTGATTAAAACCAAACCTTTAGCGAATGTCCACTCTATTCTAAATCCAGGTAATCACTATAACCGTGTCACGCTTTAGTTAATTCACCAAATATGACATGAAATTTTTGTACACTGTTTTTCCAGTAAAAACAGTGTACAAAAACTGGTTAACACTAGAAAAGATGAGAATGATAAACACAAGAAAAGACAAAGGAGGAATGGGCTTCGGGGATTTAATTACTATCAACAAAGCTGTCCTGGGTAAACAATATTGGAGATTGGCAAAAAAATCTAGATACATTATGGAGCAAGTCGCTAAAAGGACCGTATCTCAATCATACTGATTTCTGGCATACTGAGAAAGCGTCAAGACCATCATGGGTTTGGCAAAGTATCATGATGGGAAGAGAAGCAATTTCGAATTCAATAATGTGGTCAATAGGAAATGAAGAAAAGGTTCAAATCAGAATAGATAAGTGGCTGAAGAGGGGCATCATTGGAGGTCCAAAGAATAGAAACGATCCACAATTTGTTTTAGAGTTAATGAACTTTGAAAAGGGAAGTTGGAATGAGCGACTTCTAAATAACTTGTTTGATGAACAAACCACACAGGAGATCTTAGCTATTCCAATCAAGGGATAGAATTCAAATGATGAACTAGTGTGGACGGGCACCAAGTGTGGAAATATCTCAGTAAAAAATGGATATGATATCCTCAGACAAGAATCAGTAAACAAGGCACAACAAGTTCAACTATCAACATCTTACCAAATCCCAAAATTCTTATGGATTGCATTTTGAACTTTCAGACATGCACAAAAGTAAAGATCTTTCTATGGAGTTTATGTCAAAATGCCATTCCATCCAAGGAAAATCTATGGAAGAGAAATATCTTACCCGATCCTATATGTGACTCGTGTAGAAGCGAAGTGAAAACAATTGAACATATATTCTTACGTTGCTATTGGACAGAGCTCGTATTTCATAAGCAGCATATCCTTAAGAAGGCACATGTGCACCATGTTTATCATGTTGGCTCTAATTTTGTTTTTGTAAAATTCTCTTGAATGCTTGGGCTTTTGTCCTGAACAATTGCTCGTTATGTTTCAATGTTAATTATAAGGCTCCGACCTAACTGCTCCTCTCTCTCTCTTCCTGCGCTTGTGTTTCCCAACAATGCCCATTTCTTCCTCCTTCTATGATACGGTTCATTTGCCTCACCCCCCTTGTAGGTTGCATATATTTTCTTCCCCACAACAAAGAATACCGGCAATGTCACACTAACTATTCCTCTCTCCTCCTTTGCTTATCTCCCAACAATGCTAATTTCTTATTTAAGGACGATGATGATAGACATCAGAAGTTGGATAACGAGAATCTCTAATGACAATGCTCGGCGGTGACAATATCCACCAACGGAATTATGCAACATGGATATTCATCTGTGATTGTCTCCAATCTGAGTTAGACGAAGAAGCTTCGACTGGATGTAGCGAACTCAAGAGTGATCGAAGCAACTCGTTGGAGAGTTGTCACCAGTAAAGAGAGCATATGAAGTCCACGACAGTCAGAGATGGTCCGGCGCTACTCTGCGACGGTGATGTTGCAGCGGTTGGAGGTGGTGACAGGAAGGGATAGTTGCAGGCGAAGGCACTCAATTTGGTTTAGTTCCAGTCTCAACAGTTACAAAAACACTTGAAACATGATAGCTAACAAAAAAATTAACATTATGTAAACTGTATCAAAACACCTTCGGATTGAACACTTCCACGTATCATTTCACAGCCGTGCCTTGGTGAAACTTGATCAAACATATTATGTGCAATTGGTTGAGAAGTGGATTTTAGCTATTTCAAACTCTACTTATGTCCATTGGAATCTTAAATCAAATGCACAGGAAGGGTCCAAAGTTCGAACTTCACATATGTCCCTTCAAAAGCATGAAAAACCAGCACAAAGGAAACCAAAAGATTCCCCTTATTGGCTCTTTTTCAGTTATTTGGACGGGGTACAAAATCAAAAGCTCCAATCCACATTATCAAAGCTGGAACAGACCAAAATTATTGGCATGAGAATAATTAAACAACTACTGTCTCGATAATGAAATGGAGTTTTTGATTAGTCATTAGATGATTAAACAACTAAGGTATGATACTGTTCATATAGGTTTTCATGTTGATGATATTACAAATAGGCACGTAGAAAATGTTCCACTAACGTGACGTAATTGAAAATAATTAGGTAAGGAACTAAAAAGAGTAGAGGGACCCGATTGCAATATTTAATGCTTTTTGAGTTCTTTATGGAAGTCGAGGGACGGCATTGCTGTTCTAGGAGCTCCACTTCTTAAAGTTCAGTAGGAGTTCCTTTATTTATTAAAATATCCTTTTGACATCATTGACCTCCTGCATTTGAGTTCACCTCTAAATAGCTAACTCTTGATTTGGTTGATGACTCTTCATGATTATTTTACAATGCGCTTACCATTCAATGGATTTGAGGTATCATTCAACAATTTTGCATTTCATTCAACAATTTTGAATTTCTTGTCAAGTGTGTCCACATTTAACTCTTCTCGACGTTCGTCGGCTTAGAACATGTGGCGTGTATTAATCTGCAATTTCTTAGGAAGCTGCAATTTTGCTGAAGAAAACATCTAATGTGAATCTTGTGCAGTGAAATCACTTTTATATTTAAACCAAAGGAGGGAATAGCCTTTGTCATTTCGTGTACAATTTCAACATCATCATGGACGTAAGATGTGACCAAAAAAAAATAATTAACATTAGGATGACACATCCTTTAAGGATGACTGCCAAACTAGTGTAACTGATATTTTTTGACCCAAAAGACGAAGAAATTAAAATCGGAATTGCGAATGTTGTACCAGCCAACATTATCGCAATCTAGATTAATAATTTGGATTGTCATTTCGCAATCCAGATTATTAATCTGGATTGCGATAATGTTGGCCGGTACAACATTCGCAATCGCAATTCCGATTTTAATTTTGTTGTCTTTGGGTAAAAAAATCACTTACATTGGTTTGGCAGTCATCCTTATAGGATGTTTCATCCTTATGTTAATTATTATTTTTGGTCACATCTTACGTCCATGATGATGATGAAATTGTACACAAAATGACAAAGGCTACAAAGGCTATTTCCTCCTTTGGTTCAAATATAAAAGTGATTTCACCGCACAAGAATCATATTATATGTTTTCTTCAGCAAAATTGCAGCTTTACAGAAAATTGCAGATCAATACATGCCACATGTTATGTTTGACGAACGTCGGGGAAGAGCTAAATGCGCACACACTTGACAAGAAATTCAAAATCGTTGAATGATACCTCAAATCCATTGAATGGTAAGCGCATTGTAAATAATCACGGAGAGTCATCAACCAAATCAAGAGTTAACTATTTAGAGGTGAACTCAAATGCAAGAGGTCAATGACGTCAAAAGGATATTTTAATAAATAAAGGAACTCCTATACCCCAGATACTGAACTTTAAGAGCTGAAGCTCCTAGAACAGCAATGTTGTCCCTCCACTTCCATAAAGAACTCAAAAAGCATATAAATGTTGCCCACGACACCCATGATATATCTTCCAAGTAGATCCTAGCCTATTAGTTCTATGCTTACGCAAGGTATATACTACACAATTTTACGTTCACCCATCGCGCCTGAAAAATGTCCAAATGAACGGAACAAGTAAAAAGATTGTCACATCGGATAGTAAATAGAGATGTTGGCGTTTCCTTTGCATTCTCTTTCCTCATCAGTCCCTCCTCCTACTAAGATTCCACTATTTTCTCTTGACATAGACACACACGTCCGCACAAAGCATTATCAAATGGCTAATTCCCTTCTCTACCAAAAAAATATTTTAATTGAGTGAACCATTTTGGAATTTATCTCCGAGTCTCATACCAAACAGAGCACCACTACAAGCAAATCTCAAGTTCATTGCATAGTACACATGTTAGTAATGTGAAGAGGGTTATTCTTTTGTTTCTTTTCTTGATCAACCTAATGCAATTTGTCCGAATCTTTTTCCTCTCATCGAGAGCTAAGAGAAACATAGATCAATCTACACGCTCGCTCCTTTTTCATTGACTCCCAATTATACCAGCATGGTATCGACATATGTGTGCCTTTTCCCAAGAAATAACCGCAGCGAAATGTGAATCAAAATGAACAAACAAAGCACCCAAATTTTCAAAAGCGTGATGAAAACCAAACCTTTAGCGAATGTCCACTCTATTCTAAATCCAGGTAATCACTATAACCGTGTCAAGCCTTTAGTTAATTCGCCAAATATGACAAGAAATTTTTGTACACTGTTTTTCCAGTAAAAACAGTGCACAAATATTGGTTAACACTGGAAAAGATGAGAATGATAAACACAAGAAAAGACAAAGGAGGAATGGGCTTCGGGGATTTAATTACTATTAGCAAAGCTGTCCTGGGTAAACAAGATTGGAGATTGGCAAAAAATCTAGATGCATTATGGAGTAAGTCCCTAAAAGGACCGTATCTCAATCATATTGATTTCTGGCATACTGAGAAAGCGTCAAGACCATCATGGGTTTGGCAAAGTATCATGATGGGAAGAGAAGCAATTTCGAATTCAATAATATGGTCAATAGGAAATGAAGAAAATGTTCAAATCAGAATATATAAGTGGTTGAAGAGGGGCATCGTTGGAGGTCCAAAGAATAGAAACGATCCACAATTTTTTTTAGAGTTAATGAACTTTGAAAAGGGAAGTTGGAATGAGCGACTTCTAAATAACTTGTTTGATGAACAAACCACACAGAGATCTTAGCTATTCCAATCAAGTGTCAGAATTCAAATGATGAACTAGTGTGGACGGGCACCAAGTGTGGAAATATCTCAGTAAAAAATGGATATGATATCCTCAGACAAGAATCGGTAAAAAAGGCACAACAAGTACAACTATCAACATCTTACCAAATCCCAAAATTCTTATGGATTGCATTTTGAAACTTGCAGGCATGCACAAACGTAAAGATCTTTCTATGGAGTTTATGTCAAAATACCATTCCATCCAAGGAAAATCTATGGAAGAGAAATATCTTAACCAATCCTATATGTGACTCGTGTAGAAGCGAAGTGAAAATGATTGAACATATATTCTTATGTTGCCATTGGACAGAGCTCGTATGTCATAAGCAGCGTATCCTTAAGAAGGCACATGTGCACCATGTTTATCATGTTGGCTCTAATTGTTTTTGTAAAATTCTCTTGAATGCTTGGGCTTTTGTCCTGACCAATTGCTCGTTATGTTTCAATGTTAATTTATAGGGCTCCGACCTAACTGCTCCTCTCTCTCTCTTCCCCCGCTTGTGTTTCCCAACAATGCCCATTTCTTCCTCCTTCTATGATATGGTTCATTTGCCTCACCCCTCTTGTAGGTTGCACATATTTTTCTTCCCCACAACAAAGAATACCGACAATGTCACACTAACTATTCCTCTCTCCTCCTTTGCTTATTTCCCAACACCGCCAATTTCTTATTTGCCTCGGTTGGTTGCATATATTTTTCTTTCCCACAGCAAAGAATACTAATGATTTCACGCTAACTGTTTTCTCTACTCTCCTGCTCGTTTCCGAACAAAGCTCATTTCTTCTTCCCTCTAGAATATGGTCCATTTTCAAAATACAGCAACCTATCTCCACTCGTTTCCCAACAACGCTCATTTCCTCCTTCTAGAATACAGCTCATTTCCAGAAGCGATTAAACCTACCTTCGCTTGTTTTAAAAAATACAGCTCCTTTCCTCCAGTAAAATGCAATTAAAAAAAAAAAAAACCAGAACAATGAACTGATCATCTAGGTGGTGTATTCAGTGGGGCCGATTTGTGCTGTTGGTCGTCATCAATCTTTGAGTCTAATTAGTCTTGGATCATTGGAAGGATGTAGGCTTGCATTAAGGCTCGAGTCCTTATGGTTCGTCAATCTTAGCTAAGAGTTGATGTGAAGTGATGTTTGCATGTTTAACAATAAGATAATCATGCATGGATTGTGTGTTTAAGATATCGTGTAACGAAAACCATCGTAGAGTGTGCCGACAATACCTTATGGACTCGAAAGGAAATTCGAGATGCCCAAGGAGAGCGTACCCTAAAAACCTAGGAAAAGCATACTCTAAATGCCCTGGAGATTAGGATGCCATGGTTATTGGACCATGAAGCCCACGCGGGCCAAAAAGCAGACCAGCATACACCATGGCGAACCAAATAGCATACTATCGTTTTTGATGCTGGAGGAACTGCTTTGGCCAACAGCCGCCACGTAAACCCCGAGGTGACGCTAGCCCATGACCCTCCACCGGGTGCCACGCGTAAATCACCTAATGGCCTGCCAGCCTTCCTGCAACTTGCGTTGCGGGGACTTGAGCTCCCGACCTTTCGCTCAAAGGTCGAGCCTATCCAACAGAGCCACCACGGCCGGTGATTGCGAGAATGTCGTCTTGATACATACACAACTAGAGATTTCAAACTCGGGGACTTGATTATACTAATTATACAACCAATGCCCTTTTGAAACCTAAATTTGATTAAGTATTAATTAAAGTATCAGGGTAGCTTATCGAAGATTTTAAAGTTTTTCTTGACCATTCTAAAAATGAAAAGAACAATTAATATATGAGAAATGTGCAATCAAGTATAATTGTAATAACAAATGCAAACAACAACCTAGCGTATCTCTAAAAAAAAAATGGCATCCAAGAAATCCTATGATAAAGCCCTAAAGGATTATTCAATTAGGTTTCAATTTTTTATTAAAGGATTTCTACAATTGCTTTAAAAAAAATACCGAAAATCTAATTTTTAAGCTAGTTTCTTAAATTTCTGAATTTTTTGGAATCTCCAAAACTAATTATGGATTTCTTGAATTTTCTAAAATTTTTACGAGTTTTTAATTTTTCAGGATTTTTTACTTTTTTATTATTTTTAAAGATATTATTTTATCTGGGGAAAAGGACTTTGGGCTGGGTTAGAGAACCCAATCCGGATATGTGTTTGACCGAGAACCTAATGGTCTAGGTAGAGTTTGAATTCAGGCTGGCCCAAACATATCAAATGCGCCCATTCGCGTTTAAACCTGCGGCCTCCAATTTATCTCATTTCTATTATACACGGCCCAACCACTAAGCCTGCGATCTCTAACTAGGCCAACTAGATCCGACCCATTGGCTGGATTTGACCCCTTTTCTAGTACAACCGATTTTTTATTCTTTATCTTTTATTTTTATTTTTTAAAATTTCTTTCTTTTTTTTTTTCTATGTTTTTTTTTTTTCTGCATCATTTTCATCTCGACGCTTGCTCATGCCCACTTCTCTAAATCGACCCGAACCACCTTCCGCCTCCGACGACATCTCTTGCCTCGGGTTCAGGCCCACCACCCTTCACCGGTCGTCCACACCGACCGGGCGTCGAAAACTAATTGGCTGGTGATTGCTAACGCCGCTGGACTAGCTCCGGTCATGGGATTTTCGCGACTATAAAGACATGTATGACAGAAACCCAATAAAACTAGCATAAAAATCACTCAAATGTATATTAAATGAAGAGGAATTGACCGACTATGGCAGCCACTAACCGCAGGCTTCACCGGCGTGAGAACAGATTTTCCGACGAGGAGGCGTTCGTCCATGGCCGACTTGGTAACGCATATATGCCATAAAAACGAAAAACGCAACATTACCTTCTATTTAGTCGATGGATGAAGTGAGCATAAACCAAAATCGGATCAAAACAATATCACACAGCGAATCACACAAAATCCATTACGGAATCTCAGTTCGGACATGTGACCTGCGACTTAAAACATGACTCCAAATCATCATCACAAGATTCACCCAAAACATAAATTTTATGCTAGAAAAAAGCAGGGCGTTCTTCAGGCCTACCTGGTTCAAGAGCTTGCTGTGACGAACGACAATGGGCGAGTTGGCTTCCTCAGATGGACGAGGGTGATTCGGGCGAACCACCGGCGAATGGAGAGAAATTCACTCTCGGTCTCTCTCTCTCTCTTCTCTCTTTTCTCCTTCAGTCGTCGTTCCCCCCCTCACAGACGTGCTCGCTCAAAGCCCGAGCGTGCAAAAGGATGAGAAGAAACCGCAAACTGGCCACGCCTCGGCTGCTTCGGATGGGCCAATATTGACAAAATAAAATAAAATAAAATGAAGGGAATGGACGGTTTGAGGGAAAAGAAAAGGATTGGGTAACTGTTCAAATCGAAATCAGGACACCAAGGGATCTCCGGCAACTCGGTCAACTGTTTTCCCCACGTCGATGGGACCCGGACGACACGTGGCGCCACATGTCGTCCATTAAATGGGTCGTCCCCACGTCGTGGAGGCCTCCTAACCCGAGATTCTCTCGTAAAACAACCAATGCAAAACCTTCTCTAGGAAACCACGTTCCAAATTAGTGGCATTTTCTTTTTGTTCACGTGATATTCAAACATTTGACTTGTCAACCGCCGAATAGCCCTCGCGCCGAAAATTAAAGCAATTTAAATGCAACTAAGCTTGTTAGATAACTCTAATTAGTTTAGACTTAAAAGATTTAATTAAACTTATTTAATACATATAAGTACGTCAAAAAGGGGTCACTTAATTTATTTAGTAGAAAAAAAGTAATTGACGATAATTAAAATCTTATCTACTAATCATGGTCGCGGTTATATATTCGGAAAGATTATAGATACTTAGTTATTGTGAAATAACTATTGCTTTCCTTTTAACACTTGAAGATTATTAACACTTAAAAATGAGTTCTTTAGACTCTTAGCATTGATTTCTCAATATTGCCAAATGGGCCAAAATACATATAAATTAATATATTCATGTATATCAAATAACGCCCTAAAAAAGTGGTCAGCGTGGCCTCTGATTTGAGATTACTTAGAACCAGCGAAGTAATATAATAAAGTATTTATCCATGCAGCTCTCTTGATTTTATTTTATTTTTCATTTAGCCATGAAACAATATAAACTGATTGTGATCAAAACAAACATGCCTACAGTCACCCTAGTGCAATAGGTAATATAGCTTAATTATGTTATAATCATAATAGCTATTACATCATAGCCTAATTTGTTTACAAGGAGGAATAGAGAAGTAGGCCAGAGGGAAAGTAGTAAACTTGCATCTCAAGATTACTACAGCAACCTCCATGAACTCAAAACATGTGGATCAAAGTAACAGCGAGTCGATAGTAGCTTATTTCGTGATGAACAGTCTCCACATAACGAGGGATAAAAATAGGATAGGCAAAATAGAAAGGAGCTTAGGAAAAGAATTAAAATGATGGAGCTGATTGCGTCCCGGTCGCTTCCTTACGCTCGCAGCCTGGGCGCGCGAAAGGCAGAGAAGAAACCGCAAAGTGGCCACGCCCCTGCTGCTTCGGATGGGTCAATAATGAAAAAATAAAATGAAGGGAATGGGCTGGGTTTGAGGGAAAAGAAACGGATTGGGTCCAAAAAGAAATTAAAAGAATGGGCTAGACAAACCGATCCATCTGATTCTTATAAAAATCTTTTATTAACTTTTTTTACTATATTTTTGTTTTTTTTTTTCTCATCATTTTCATTTCCTATATTTTTGCAAAAAAAATGGACACTTGAATGACAAAAATTTCAAGCGTCAATGTCTGAAAATGCTAATGAGTTGAGGCAATGACACTAGGGATATGTTTCTCAACTTGGGGAGAAAGTAGGTACTCTTGTACATAGAAGTATCTTCACACCTAACTAAATTTAAGACAAGGAGCTAGTCTACGACTTCAAGCTTTTCTACACTGTCAAGGTTTTCTAGTAGGCGAGGTGTGAATATGATAAAGACAAACATTTAAAATGAGACAAACATCCTTGATGCAATGGTGGCCCCTCATAAATGCACCTCAAACTCTTCATATGACATATGTAGAGATACTTTAGTGATCCCAGAAACCACCCGTCATTCTCCTATATTTTCAATTTTATTTATGTGAGTTCCATCAAGAATAACCCGAATCTAATTACACTCCCCGATTATATAGCATTTTAATTGCTCCATGTCTCAATCTCAAAATTAAATAGCTCAGTGATGTTCGTATGGCAGTCTAAGAAAAATGCAGTAGTATGCAGAAGCAACTTCTTGATATTAGTAGAGACATCCACACCATTTACATATTTCAAGGATCTATCCCAATGTTCTAACACAAATTCGACATCATTCAGGAGATGAATCGCGATGCATTCATCACCATCGCTGACCATGAATTTGAAATGTGACAACGATCTAGGTGCCTTTGATGTAACGAACCGTATGAGTTTCCTTAGAAGTTCTACTTGCGGGAAGTACAAATTAAGAGCATCCAGCCTCCTAAAGCCATAAACATCGTAAATAACAACTTCCCCAATACTCCTTCACCTCTCATTCTCCAAACTTACTAAGCTCTTCTAATCGAGTGAGCACAGAAATAGTGCCCTAAGGAATCAATGCATACACTTTCGCGTGTTTTGGGGCACCATTTATGCGTTGGCAAAAATATACCTCTAGGAAAGTGTGCTTCATTAGCTTCACGACCTCCTTTAGCAGATTCGTGATCATAGTCCTATCAAAATCAAGAGCCTCAAGCTGCTGAAGTTATCCAATTTGAGGGGACAATTTCGTCGATAGATCACGATGAGTTAAGGATAGTCTTTTTAGGCGGGTTAACCAGAACCGAGACTCTGCAAGGAGTTGATCCGAGTTCGGGACAAATTCAGGATTTCGAGGGCTGGCATGTAATCAAAGAAAGACGGACTAATGGTTCTGAGCTTGTAATTCCTATTCAAAAACAATACCAAGAGATAGGACACCGAGGATTCTCTGGCAACTCGGTCAACTGATTTTCCATCAAGTGAATCTTTGTGGAACTCTGCCATTGCGCGACCTCCGGAGGCTACATGAGTCCTAAACCCCCGCACATGGGGACTGGTCTTCAATATTCATCAAAGCAAGTACCTGACGAGTTAAAAGATTCATTGATTCTTATTCTCCGTGATGATGAACGAAGCCAAACAACAGATAAATTTCCAACCCAAACTCCCCAAAATCAAGAAAGGGCAAGAGATTTTGGAATTGAATGCTCAAACCAACCTGAAGCAGAATCTAAATTGAAGGTATGTGTCCGAAAAGTTGCTGCCTCAGCATCTCCAACATTGGCTGCTTCTGATATTCCCCATGATGAGGAAGAAGGAGCAAACCGCGTGGAGCTCTCGTCAATGGCCGCTCCGGCGAGATGCCTTGAATCCTTGCAAGAAGCGGAGTCTCAAGAGCCGAACCAACTGCCAATCGCCACCTCGACGTGCGATCGAAGGGTTCCGGCAAGATGCCGGGCAAACTAATCGTCGGGTTGGTCTCCCTCGCAAGCGCAGATTGAGAGAGAATTTGAGAGTGCGATCAAGAAGAAGAAACTGATTTGGAGATGGAATGGAAAAGCATAAATAATAATTTTTCAAACTTTAGCGCAAAAACACAATATTATTGCAATTTCAATCCCGTGGTTTAGACTAAATTGCGTGAGCGGCCGGTTAGTTTCCGAATTTGGTTTTTGGATGAAATTGGTCGAAGATTTGGGTCAAGATTGGTCCAAATCAATTTGAATTCAAGATTGATTTAAGATTAGTTCATTATTTTTCAAACATAATCAAAACCGTATATAAGATCTAGTGTAAAGTTTGAAAAGAGAAGAGATGGACCGAGTCAAATTAGAGATGAAGCGATTGAGGATGGGATGGCTTTACGTAGTCTTTCAAGGGATTTAATTTTGTATTCGAGACAAAGAAAAACCTAAAAATACCAGGGGCAGCGTGCCCCCAATGCACTTACAATTTGCTCATGATCGGTTAACTCCAATACGGTATTAAAGAAATATTGTACGACGTGTATTGTCTAATAATTACAAAAAAGATACAAGAAATATACTTCAAATAGAGTCAACTAAATAAGAAAAGAAGAGCCACTGCAGGTGTGATATCACCTTTTCGATCAAAAATTATCCAAACAATTGTAAATATATTGCATTTTTTATTTAATTCAGTCACAAATCTTTTGATTTTATTAATTGGGTCTCAAATATTTTTTCCGCCAAATTTGGCCGAAAATCATTAACATAAACACGGACCATTCTACATGGTACAACAGGTGCCGACGTGGACAATTTTAATAATACTTAAGTATTTTCTAATCATTTTACTTTTATTGAAATTCGTGTCTTCTCACCGCATGCTTTCACCTGATTAGCTAAATTCGGTGTTGCTTAACAATGAGATATTTGAGGAAATTTACCATTCGTTTTTTGCTTGCTTGTCGCAAAGTGAAATGATTCTTATCAATGCCTTTATTATTAGATGGCGTATGATGATGGATTGCAAAGGCATCAATTGGTCAAGCGTTTCAATGTAGATCTCACAATTTAAGATGATGATGTTTAACCTTGCCATCCACATGACCTCCTTCCATCTTAGATAAATTTGGGGGCTAATCAATTTGTACTCGATTGAGATTGGTTCCTAAAGTACCTCATGGTTATGGAGAAAAATCAATGTAGAAAAGCTCGATTCAGAACCAACTCCTAAAGCATACAACACCTACTCAAAAAATAAAAAGTATGAGATCTTGTTAACACGGAAACAAAAGTTCGGGGCTACATGGAAAATTTTCCTTGACATAAGGAGTTTATATTTCTAATTTAGACCCAAGTGTTGCACGATCATACCAAAGGTCTCATCGTGGTGCACATATAGTGTCCATAGTTTCATAATTGGCATAACATTATAGCGATGTATATTGACGAAGTGGTTCCAAAGAAGCTTTCAATAGTCCATGATAAGAAGGTGCTCCTCTCACTCCCAATTGAAGTGATCTGCAGACCTCGCTTATTAGAGCTTCCACAAGATCAGCACAGTCAGGTTCAAATAGCAAAAAAAATCACAGATCTCTATCTTCGCTTGAAGCTACAAGTTGGAACGTTTTCAAGGACGCCATAATTGCAAATGCTAGTTATGGCGCCATCCCCGGCGGAATCTTGGTATGCGACGGAATGAAAGTGGCTTCTTTCCTTGTTCATGATGCATGAGAGTTCCATTTCGTATAATTTGCTTGCCACTGTCTCTCGAGCATCCAGAGACTTGCCTCGAAACACAAAGTAATTGTGGGATATTCATTGGTTGAATGTTTGCTTTGGCTTTGGCATTGTGCAGTTTCTTTCCCAATCAAAAGCTGTAACTTCTTTAGACACAATAAAAATTATGATTTGAAAATGACAAGAGACCCCCTCACCTTTTTGACAACATTGTTTTGCGACCCCAAATTGGACCGAAGGATTAAAAGGGTCATTTCCCTACACAATAAAAACTATCATTTTCTCCAAAAGTTCTCAATAATCAATAAATTGAAAAGTAACTTAATATTGTTTCTCTCTCCGTCTCTTGGATGTAAAAGCTGACATGTTGGGAGTCTGCTACTTTTAGGAAGGGAATCGCCCTTTGATCATTGACTTAAAATAAGTATAGACAATTCATGTATTATCTCTCTGATTTTCAATTATTTTTTTTATACTAAAAACACCTCATATCATAGCATAAACCAAACAAAAAGACCTTAGTTGACAAGGAAATTTTGGAGTCGTTTATTCTTTTTGCATAATTGTAACATTATAATGTCAAATTACTCTTTAATCTATATAAATGTTATGGCTATTTATAAAAGGTTATGACTACTTTTTTACAAAAAGAAAATTATTATGAATAAACAAAAACATCAAAACTGAAGGTTCTCATATTCTCATTCCTTAACAACATTCTTCCAGTTTTAGGAATTACATAATTTTTTTAAGATAAAACCATGGAATTTTATTAACCAGATCGATATGCTGGCTCAAAATGTCATGCAAATATTTCTAGTCATTGCGGAATGGATTAATGTGGTTTTTCATAAGATCCTCCTAGCATGCATGCCAAGCCTCAGCCCATTTCGATTTTTGAAAGTCAGGTCCAAAGGCCCTTTTGATAGTCCGGCCTATTCCTCCTTCCAACTGTGTAATGGCATGGAAATCATACTATTCTCGGGCGTTATTGTTTGCCACTTTCGGATCACCCTAAGCAAAAGTTTGAATCAAGGCATTTGAGGAAGATGGTGATAAGTTTCATACGAATTGAAGAAGGGAAAGAATGAATCCAACAACAAATAGATGGAGCTTGATCATGACTGGGACGGGGCCTACTACATGATTGAAACTTGACAGAATGCATGCGACCTCATTTGCAATCTGGCCTAACTTGATTCATGATCGGAACTTTCTTTACTCGGCATTCCTCTTCATTAATTGTTACCACCCTTTTTTTGTTCCTTGTATTTCAATTATGTTTTGGAATATTGCTACTCAATTGGTCCATATTGCTATGTTTTAAAATACTAAAATGCCCTAGCAAGGGAGTGAAATTGAATGATGGGGTGCCATAATTTTGCAACTCCGTGAGGTCTAGGCTAATCTAATTCAATAAAACGCATTGAGTAGCCTTTAGAATGTACACAATTTTAACTAAATTTTTATGCTTAGTTTGAATTAGCAATTGCATTTTGGTGCGGTTGTCCGCCATCATAATATCTTTGAAGCACTTTGATTGAACAATATTAGGCAAAAAGAGGAGTCTCTTTATATTCAAAAACCATGAGATGGATATGACCAATGGAGTAGGGCTCCGTGGATTTCCGCCACCCTTTGAATAACGAAATGATGTCGTCATTACGTATTTTTAGTTCTATAGTCTAGATCGAACCACCTCAAACATTGAGAAGCACCGTGCTCGAGAGACTCTTTCCACATCTTCTCAATAGACTTCCTAGAATTAGCTCTCTATCATTAAAAAAAGAAATAATAATAATAATAATAATAATAATAAATAAGGTACGAGTCCATGACAATAACTCGGCATACTCAAATTGCAAGTGCAAAATAGCAATGTCCAAAGTATGCTCTAGAAGTGGAAACCATGGCAAAGTTCACATCATCTCCATTGGCTCAAGACAAAGCCGAACTGCCTGGCGATCGAGGCAAAGATACTTGGACAGTGCTCAGCTTTTGATGATTGTATCGCTAATAATCTGAAAGCACAAAGTTGAAATCGCTAATAATTATCATAAAAGTTTGTAAAAGATGAGGAATTAAGTCATGTGTAAGGCTGAAGTAAATTAAATTGTGACCAAAATTCAACATGGCCTTTTAATTTTATTTTATGACAATTGAGATTGATGAAGTTTTAACTATATGTTTACTTTGTGCCTATAATAACTAAAATAATATGGAATTTGCGGAGGGGTCTAGTTGCCCCCTCCTTACTTTGACACTGAGTGTGCCCAAACAAAGTTATGTGGTTTAGTGCATCCGCTTAGGGAACCAATTAATTTGATTTGCAAACATAGCGCATTTAAATTTACGTTGTGCAAGCATATATTTCATGGATGAATTTCGAAAATTAAATCTATTTATGCCATTTAATTGTGGGTATATCTGAATAGTATGATTTGTGTCCAACATAACATAACTCATTGTAATAGTCACTGTAAAATTATTTTTTTAAATGCTCAAATATTAGTTAATTTTATAGCTAAGTAACGAAGGAGTACATGCAAGTAAAGTACACAGGAGACCTTCTCCATTAGATTAGATTTTTTAGCCACGTCATATCCAGACTTCTCAGCGGGATTAAAGGCAACAAAAATGGTTAGGAGGGAAAACCGACGTCCGAATGATCGTTCAGGGATCGTGTGTTGTTTTTCGAGAAAATCTTGGGTAGGCCTCCACGTCACCGTGGGAATGGCCCACTTAAAAATGGACAACAGATGGCGCCACGTGTCATCCGGGTCCCACCACTCCCTCCCCCTCCTCCCCCTCCTTCCTTCCTGTAATCTCTCTCCTCTGTGCTTGCGTTTCTTCTTTTTCCTTGTGGCCGCCATGGCCGTGGAGCTCGACCTCGTCTGCGTTCTCTCTCTCTCTTTCCTTTTTTTCTCAACAGTGCCATACTTGCCGTTCTCTTTCTTTTTCGCGCGCCACCACAGCCGCAGAGCTTGAGCCCAGGACTCTCGCGGCTGCCATAAGCTCAACCTCGAGCCTAGGGCTTGTGGTAGCCATGGCAGGTCAAGTTACGAGCACACAGACATGGCCGTTCCCTTGGGCGCGAGCTCGAGGTCAAAGCTGCCATGGTCGAGGTCGAGGGCGACCTGCAGTCTCGCTTTTGCTATGGCTGTGGAGCTGAGGCTTGAGCCTAAAAGCTCGAGGTCAAATTAGCCATGGTCACTTGAGAACGAGCTCGCGACAATTGCCGTAGCTCGAGGTCGCGACCAGGGTCACTCGAGCTCGAGCTCCATCGCCATGGCGCCCACAAGAATAAAAGAAGAAACGCAAGCGCAGTGGAGAGAGGAGGAGATAGATCACAGCAGGGAGATAGTGGTGGGACCCGGAGGACACGTGGCGCCACGCGTCGTCCATTAAATGGGCTGTCCCCACGACGTGCAGGCCAACCCGAGATTTTCTCGTAAAACAACACATGCTACCTTCTTTAGAAAACCCCGTATCAAATTAGTGGCATTTTCTTTTTATTTATTTTCAAGAACACGTGATACTCAAACGTTTGACTTGTCAACCGCTGGATAGTCCACCGCGCCGAAAATTAAAGCAATTAATACAATTAAGTTTGTTAGACAACTCTAATTAGTTTTGACTTAAAAGATTTAATTAATCTAGAAATTGACTAATAATACGTAAGAAAAAGGTTGGGGGTTAATTCATTTAGTAGAAAAAATAATTGATGATAATTAAAATTTTATCTATCAATCATGTGGTGATTCTATGTTTGGAAAGAAATTATAAATATGCAGTGATTTTCAAACAACGATTTTTTTTTTTTCGTTTTTAACACTTAAAAATGAGTTCTTTAAGTTCCTAACACTAATTTCTCAACATTGTCGAATAGGCCAAGATGCGCATTAATCAATACATTGATGTAAATAGAATAAGGCTCTAGCTCTACATGAGTGGTCAACAAGGCCTCCAATTCAAATTACTTTGAACTGGAGACGTAATACAATCGAGCATTTATCCATGCAACTCTCTCATTTTTTTTGTTGTTGTTGTCATTTACCCATAAAAAAAATATAAACATATTGTTGATTGGCTAAAAGGCAAGGAATGCATAAACGTTAACGCATTGGCTCTTTGCAAATGCATTTTATGGACTACCATCGACTGCATGTCATGGATTTGAGGCATTCATGTGTTTTGTTCCATTATTCGTTCATTGCGATGTGACTGGATTATGCTTACACCTCAAATTTTGTCAAGAACGAGGAACAGCTTACAAAAATCATTGTATTGAGGCTTCCTAGAGATGTATGCTTTTAAAAGTAGCAATGCATCTTAATGAATATCTACAACAACTAAAAAGAATATAAACCACCATAAGTTTAAACTGTGTTTGAACTGGCTTTTACTTATTATTAATATTTTTTAATCTAGTAGCACCCACACTTTGACTTTGTTTTTAGTCTTAAGCATATGAGGCTTTCGTAATACATAAATATCAACACATGGATTCACCGGATCATTCTTATTGTCTCTTTCCACATCTTTGTCATTATTGATCATATATGAGTGCCCAGCAATGGGTCTTCTTGCTTAGTAGACAATTCATCAATTTTCTTTCCGTTCCTTTTAATTACCTAATGAAGAGCTAGTGTTGATTTTCTATTGAAATTGTTGCAGCTCTTTCAATATACGCAGAAACATGAGAATATTAGTGCTGCAAGTTATATCAGTTATATAAAGTTCTCAAGGACAAGCCACAACCTTTTGAATGCACTAGAAGTCTTTTGGACGCCTCAATGTGAATCAATGTCTTTATTAAGTAATGCTATTCTTAGTTGCCTCGTTAGAAATGGTAAGTTCGGCATCGGCATGAAATATTTTCAACAAATGAAGCAAGATAGGTTGAAACTAGATATTGTTACAAATAGTTCGGGGCACGGCTCTTGCCTCATATTGGTTAACTTTCTTTAAGTAATCAAATTATCAATTTGTGTAAAATGGATTTATGACCAATAGAGAGCTAAATTTAATGTGATATCTATTGTCAAATTACATTGGACCTTTCAATACGTGAACTTTAGAAATTTGTGTGAAAAGATATGTTATATATATTGTAGCCTTGTAGGCCTATTCTCGACTACCTAAGCTTTTGGGAAAACGATTATTTAATATGGTAGGGCACAAGATAAGTGTTCATATGTAAAAATGACTGAACGAAAAATATTTTCATATCCTACAAAAGTATTTTCTGGTTTTACAACATCAAATTAATCCACAATTCCCTGCTTTCCGAACAATTAGACTCTGCCATTACTTTTTCTCGTCCAAAGAGATAAGCTCATCAGTTAAGTTTTTTTTTTTTTTTTTTTTGACGCCATCAGTTAAGTTCATAAGTATAGAATTAAGTTGTGTAATCATTTGGGCCCAAATCGTTTGGACCATTTGAACAAACCGAGATTTTAGATTCCATGTGCGGCATTGTTCCAATGACAACCGTCCATTTCAAATGACGGTTACTGCTCATGAGAAGATAACCGGTTTTTACTCCTCTGCCCTCCAAAACCAGCCTTTGCCTTACGCTGCTAATGTTGTAATCGAGAGTGAGAGAGAGACAGAGACAGAGAGCAAGAATGGTGGGTGGAGGATTTGTAGAAGGCGGGCAGCTGAGAAGGGCGCATCTTTACGAGTACAGGATCACTGGGTATTTCGTATTTGCCTGCATTATTGCGGCCCATGGTGGATCGCTTTTTGGGTACGATCTGGGCGTTTCGGGTGAGTCTTTTTGTCTTTCGTCTCGCCTTTTTGCTTGGATTTTGAATGCGTCTGCTGTGGTGTTTCGTGAATTGCGAAGCTTTATCCGGGGAAGATAGCTTTTTTTTGGTGTTTGTGGAAGATAAATGCGGAATCTTGATTGAAGGTTCATGCAAAAGGGGTTGCTTTTTGTCCTGGAAGTAGTTGTGAATATGCATGGAAGGGGAGAGATTTCTGAGAGTACTAATTTCACTGGGTGTTCATGTCAGCCAGTGCTGTTCTCGGTCGTGTCTTTGGTATTAATCTGGATTTTTTGACGTATGCATTTCATCATTCTTGAAGATGAGGCCAACACCAGTGCCGTGTTGTACGGCATCCGCCAGAGAGAAATGGTGGAAAGCTGTCGGTGGTGGACGGTGAGGTCAAGCCCCAAGCGCCCAGACTATCCGGTAGCCTGGATGATTCCCGGCTGAAACTGAGGCAGGAGCTGGCGAAGTTGGGGGATGATCCGGGTTACGAGGACATGCCTGTGGAGGAATTTGCAGCGGCATATCTTAGAGGGGTTTTGGATGGCAAGAGGGGGAAGGGGTGGGAAAGAATGCCAAGGAGGATGTTCCGGTTAGATGCAAGGCTTTTTACGCTTCCTGTACTGCAAATTCTGCCCCCCTTTTTTTTTTTATCTGGTCTTTTTCGTTTTGTTAACAAATGATAGTTCAAATCCTTAGAATCTTTCCTACGGAAGCTCTCGAAACTTTTGCCAAAAAACTCGAGGCATGTTTACTGCTTTTTTACCACCATTTGCTTTTTATAGCATGTAAAGGCTTCACTTAAGTGGTTTTCCTGAGGGATATCCATGATAAGCCGATTTATAGACATAGAAAAGTTAAATGTATTCATTTTATCATGATATCATGTATAATTCTTGTTACCATTAACTCTCTGTTTGCCTGTCTATAAATGAAGAAGAAAACGCTTCACGCTAATAAATGAAGTTGTCAAAATAAATATTTGTCTTTCTATGACTTTTCTTTTCTTAAGAAACATGCATCTGTGGATTTCTAGTTTAACACTAAATGGACTTTACAGGACCACCAGAATGACTGGACAATGTTCTTGATAGTCTGTTTATTACTTTTATTGCTTGAATTAACGATATAGCTTGCATATATTGTCAGGAATTGTGTTTATGCCACCAAAGTTGTCCTTAGGCAATTATCAATGGTGCTGGAGCTATGACTCCTTTTTCACAGAAGAGGATCTTTGCCACAGAACGAACTCTTCCAGATGAGGATGTTAGCGCTGATGACAAAGTTGGAGAGGTTGGCCCTTCCGATGCATCTTGCTTGATTCTACGGTAGCGAAAGAGTACCTGTTAAGGCTATTATGGTCCAGGTCAAGAGCATAGCCAGCATGATCTACTCAGATGTCCTTCAATTGTTTTGAGGCAAAGATTATTACATAATGCAGACATACTAGTCCAGCCATAGAAGAAAAGGAAATAACAGCCATTTACTTCATATTAGCACACTGTACAATCAATCACATTCTTGTAATCAACTTTTTTTTCACCTGAATTTTATAAAGAATACCAACTACTATAATCAGCAGGAAATCATCATAGGTAGTTCATAAAATGCAGATGCTTTGGCTAGTTCAAAAACCAGAAACTGGCAAGAGTAACAAGTACATGCTCTTTGTAAAGAATTTGACCTCCACGTAAATGCATCCGATCCCAACAGTCGCATGTCCTACTTTCTGAATCTCTGGAAGAATTCAACAGGGCAGAGAATAATGAAGGGATTAATCACTTTCAGAATTCCTCATGGTACTTAAAGATTGAAAAAAATCACGAGACAGAATGAAGATGCAAATGTACATTGCCGAGCGGTTTAGAAGAACCAATGGGATTTTCTTTCAGAATGTAGGACACGAGTGACAAATAAAATCTCTTTAACTATCTTGTTTTGCTCAAACCAGAGGGAGAAATCGTCAGAGATGATGACGCTGGAATGAAAAATCATCAAAGCTGCTAAGAACACAAAAACAGAGAGAGAATCAGAAATACAGACTGCAATAAAATTAGAATTAGAGTGAGGGAGAGAACTTAGCTTTTGCAGCAATGAAGCATTGAAGGACTAACTTCGATTGTTTGAGTAGAGCTGAACAGAGTTGAAGAGTGTACACTGGAATAGAGTTGGTCTTGCGCTGGATTTGCGGAGGAGGCTCATGGCTGTCGGAACTTCACTAGAAACGATCATCTTGAAATTCAAAGATCGGGAGCTGGTTCAAGAGTTCATACCTAAAGAAGATGAGATCCTGAATGTGTGTTATCCCAATTGAAAACAGAGCACTGATAATGGAAGCAAGATACCAAGAATTAGTACGGCCAATTGAATTGAGTATTAAAGCCAAAGAAGGAGAGAAATTAGCTCTTAATGCTCTTGTGGCAATCGGATTAGGGAGCATCAGTCACGGCCATTTTCCTCTTATCTAAGGACGATGATGATAGACATCAGAAGTTGGATAACGAGAATCTCTAATGACAATGCTTGGCGGTGACAATATCCACCAACGGAATTATGCAACATGGATATTCATCTGTGATTGTCTCCAATCTGAGTTAGACGAAGAAGCTTCGACTGGATGTAGCGAACTCAAGAGTGATCGAAGCAACTCGTTGGAGAGTTGTCACCAGTAAAGAGAGCATATGAAGTCCACGACAGTCAGAGATGGTCCGGCGCTACTCTGCGACGGTGAGCGGTTGGAGGTGGTAACAGGAAGGGATAGTTGCAGGCGAAGGCACTCAATTTGGTTTAGTTCCATTCTCAACAGTTACAAAAACACTTGAAACATGATAGCTAACAAAAAAATTAACATTATGTAAACTGTATCAAAACACCTTCGGATTGAACACTTCCACGTATCATTTCACAGCCGTGCCTTGGTGAAACTTGATCAAACATATTATGTGCAATTGGTTGAGAAGTGGATTTTAGCTATTTCAAACTCTACTTATGTCCGTTGGAATCTTAAATCAAATGCACAGGAAGGGTCCAAAGTTCGAACTTCACATATATCCCTTCAAAAGCATGAAAAACCAGCACAAAGGAAACCAAAAGATTCCCCTTATTGGCTCTTTTTCAGTTATTTGGACGGGGTACAAAATCAAAAGCTCCAATCCACATTATCAAAGCTGGAACAGACCAAAATTATTGGCATGATAATAATTAAACAACTACTGTCTCAATAATGAAATGGAGTTTTTGATTAGTCATTAGATGATTAAACAACTGAGGTATGATACTGTTCATATAGGTTTTCATGTTGATGATATTACAAATAGGCACGTAGAAAATGTTCCACTAACGTGACGTAATTGAAAATAATTAGGTAAGGAACTAAAAAGAGTAGAGGGACCCGATTGCAACAAACGCTCAAAATTAGGATCTACTTGGAAGATATATCATGAGTTGGAAGATATATCATGAGTGTCGATATATCATGGGTGTCGTGGGCAACATTTAATGCTTTTTGAGTTCTTTATGGAAGTCGAGGGACGGCATTGCTGTTCTAGGAGCTCCACTTCTTAAAGTTCAGTAGGAGTTCCTTTATTTATTAAAATATCCTTTTGACATCATTGACCTCCTGTATTTGAGTTCACCTCTAAATAGCTAACTCTTGATTTGGTTGATGACTCTTCGTGATTATTTTACAATGCGCTTACCATTCAATGGATTTGAGGTATCATTCAACAATTTTGCATTTCATTCAACAATTTTGAATTTCTTGTCAAGTGTGTCCACATTTAACTCTTCTCTGACGTTCGTCGGCTTAGAACATGTGGCGTGTATTAATCTGCAATTTCTTAGGAAGCTGCAATTTTGCTGAAGAAAACATCTAATGTGAATCTTGTGCAGTGAAATCACTTTTATATTTAAACCAAAGGAGGGAATAGCCTTTGTCATTTCGTGTACAATTTCAACATCATCATGGACGTAAGATGTGACCAAAAAAAAAATAATTAACATTAGGATGACTGCCAAACTAGTGTAACTGATATTTTTTTGACCCAAAGACGAAGAAATTAAAATCGGAATTGCGAATGTTGTACCAGCCAACATTATCGCAATCTAGATTAATAATTTGGATTGTCATTTCGCAATCCAGATTATTAATCTGGATTGCGATAATGTTGGCCGGTACAACATTCGCAATCGCAATTCCGATTTTAATTTTGTTGTCTTTGGGTAAAAAAAAATCACTTACATTGGTTTGGCAGTCATCCTTATAGGATGTTTCATCCTTATGTTAATTATTATTTTTGGTCACATCTTACGTCCATGATGATGATGAAATTGTACACAAAATGACAAAGGCTACAAAGGCTATTTCCTCCTTTGGTTCAAATATAAAAGTGATTTCACCGCACAAGAATCATATTATATGTTTTCTTCAGCAAAATTGCAGCTTTACAGAAAATTGCAGATCAATACATGCCACATGTTATGTTTGACGAACGTCGGGAAGAGCTAAATGCGCACACACTTGACAAGAAATTCAAAATCATTGAATGATACCTCAAATCCATTGAATGGTAAGCGCATTGTAAATAATCACGGAGAGTCATCAACCAAATCAAGAGTTAACTATTTAGAGGTGAACTCAAATGCAAGAGGTCAATGACGTCAAAAGGATATTTTAATAAATAAAGGAACTCCTATACCCCGATATCTGAACTTTAAGAGCTGAAGCTCCTAGAACAGCAATGTTGTCCCTCCACTTCCATAAAGAACTCAAAAGCATATAAATGTTGCCCACGACACCCATGATATATCTTCCAAGTAGATCCTAGCCTATTAGTTCTATGCTTACGCAAGGTATATACTACACAATTTTACGTTCACCCATCGCGCCTGAAAAATGTCCAAATGAACGGAACAAGTAAAAATATTGTCACATCGGATAGTAAATAGAGATGTTGGCGTTTCCTTTGCATTCTCTTTCCTCATCAGTCCCTCCTCCTACTAAGATTCCACTATTTTCTCTTTACATAGACACACACGTCCGCACAAAGCATTATCAAATGGCTAATTCCCTTCTCTACCAAAAAAATATTTTAATTGAGTGAACCATTTTGGAATTTATCTCCAGAGTCTCATACCAAACAGAGCACCACTACAAGCAAATCTCAAGTTCATTGCATAGTACACATGTTAGTAATGTGAAGAGGGTTATTCTTTTGTTTCTTTTCTTGATCAACCTAATGCAATTTGTCCGAATCTTTTTCCTCTCATCGAGAGCTAAGAGAAACACAGATCAATCTACACGCTCGCTCCTTTTTCATTGACTCCCAATTATACCAGCATGGTATCGACAGATGTGTGCCTTTTCCCAAGAAATAACCGCAGCGAAATGTGAATCAAAATGAACAAACAAAGCACCCAAATTTTCAAAAGCGTGATGAAAACCAAACCTTTAGCGAATGTCCACTCTATTCTAAATCCAGGTAATCACTATAACCGTGTCACGCCTTTAGTTAATTCGCCAAATATGACAAGAAATTTTTGTACACTGTTTTTCCAGTAAAAACAGTGCACAAATATTGGTTAACACTGGAAAAGATGAGAATGATAAACACAAGAAAAGACAAAGGAGGAATGGGCTTCGGGGATTTAATTACTATCAGCAAAGCTGTCCTGGGTAAACAAGATTGGAGATTGGCAAAAATCTAGATGCATTATGGAGTAAGTCCCTAAAAGGACCGTATCTCAATCATATTGATTTCTGGCATACGAGAAAGCGTCAAGACCATCATGGGTTTGGCAAAGTATCATGATGGGAAGAGAAGCAATTTCGAATTCAATAATATGGTCAATAGGAAATGAAGAAAAGGTTCAAATCAGAATATATAAGTGGTTGAAGAGGGGCATCGTTGGAGGTCCAAAGAATAGAAACGATCCACAATTTTTTTTAGAGTTAATGAACTTTGAAAAGGGAAGTTGGAATGAGCGACTTCTAAATAACTTGTTTGATGAACAAACCACACAGGAGATCTTAGCTATTCCAATCAAGCGTCGGAATTCAAATGATGAACTAGTGTGGACGGGCACCAAGTGTGGAAATATCTCAGTAAAAAATGGATATGATATCCTCAGACAAGAATCGGTAAACAAGGCACAACAAGTACAACTATCAACATCTTACCAAATCCCAAAATTCTTATGGATTGCATTTTGGAACTTGCAGGCATGCACAAACGTAACGATCTTTCTATGGAGTTTATGTCAAAATACCATTCCATCCAAGGAAAATCTATGGAAGAGAAATATCTTAACCGATCCTATATGTGACTCGTGTAGAAGCGAAGTGAAAATGATTGAACATATATTCTTATGTTGCCATTGGACAGAGCTCGTATGTCATAAGCAGCGTATCCTTAAGAAGGCACATGTGCACCATGTTTATCATGTTGGCTCTAATTGTTTTTGTAAAATTCTCTTGAATGCTTGGGCTTTTGTCCTGATCAATTGCTCGTTATGTTTCAATGTTAATTTATAGGGCTCCGACCTAACTGCTCCTCTCTCTCTCTTCCTGCGCTTGTGTTTCCCAACAATGCCCATTTCTTCCTCCTTCTATGATATGGTTCATTTGCCTCACCCCCCTTGTAGGTTGCACATATTTTTCTTCCCCACAACAAAGAATACCGACAATGTCACACTAACTATTCCTCTCTCCTCCTTTGCTTATTTCCCAACACCGCCAATTTCTTATTTGCCTCAGTTGGTTGCATATATTTTTCTTTCCCACAGCAAAGAATACTAATGATTTCACGCTAACTGTTTTTCTCTACTCTCCTGCTCGTTTCCGAACAAAGCTCATTTCTTCTTCCCTCTAGAATATGGTCCATTTTCAAAATACAGCAACCTATCTCCACTCGTTTCCCAACAACGCTCATTTCCTCCTTCTAGAATACAGCTCATTTCCAGAAGCGATTAAACCTACCTTCGCTTGTTTTAAAAAATACAGCTCCTTTCCTCCAGTAAAATGCAATTAAAAAAAAAAAAACCAGAACAATGAACTGATCATCTAGGTGGTGTATTCGGTGGGGCCGATTTGTGCTGTTGGTCGTCATCAATCTTTGAGTCTAATTAGTCTTGGATCATTGGAAGGATGTAGGCTTGCATTAAGGCTCGAGTCCTTATGGTTCGTCAATCTTAGCTAAGAGTTGATTTGAAGTGATGTTTGCATGTTTAACAATAAGATAATCATGCATGGATTGTGTGTTTAAGATATCGTGTAACGAATATCATCGTAGAGTGTGTCGACAATACCTTATGGACTTGAAAGGAAATTCGAGATGCCCAAGGAGAGCGTACCCTAAAAACCTAGGAAAAGCATACCTAAATGCCCTGGAGATTAGGATGCCATGGTTATTGGACCATGAAGCCCACGCGGCCAAAAAAGCAGACCAGTGTACACCGCGGCGAACCAAACAGCATACTAGCATTCCGTTAGATGACATTAATTTTCTTAATCTATGTGTTCAAAAGAAGTCCCCACTAGCCGTTGTTGAGGGTTGGCTAGAAACACTAATCAAGATGCGAGAGTGTTGCCTTTTTTTCTTCTTTTTTTTTTTGATGCTGAAGGAACTACTTTTTTTTTTTTTTTTTTTTTTTTTTTATGCTGGAGGAACTACTTTGGCCGACAGCTGCCACGTAAACCCCGAGGTAACGCTAGCCCATGACCCACCACCAGGGTGCCACGCGTAAATCACCTAATGGCTTGCCAGCCTCCCTGCAACTTGCGTTGTAGGGACTTCGAACTCCTAACCTTTCCCTCAAAGGTCAAGAGCCTATCCAGCAAAGCCACCACAGCCGGTGATTGCGAGAGTCTCATCTTGATACATACACAACTAGAGGATTTCAGACTTGGGGACTTGATTATACTAATTATACAACCAAAGCCCTTTTGAAACCTAAATTTGATTAAGTGTTAATTAAAGTATCGGGTAGCTTATCGAAGATTTTAAAGTTTTTCCTAACCATTCTAAAAATGAAAAGAACAATTAATATATAAGAAATGTGCAATCAAGTATAATTGTAATAACAAATGCAAACAACAACCTAGCGTATCTCTAAAAAAAAAAAAAAATGGCATCCAAAAAAATCCTATGATAAAGCCCTAAAGGATTACTCAATTAGGTTTCAATTTTTTATTAAAGGATTTCTACAAATTCTATATATATACTGAAAATCTAATTTTTAAGCGTGTTTCTTAAATTTCTGAATTTTTTGAATTTTTCGAATCTCCAAAACTAATTATGGATTTCTTGAGTTTTCTAGAATTTTACGAGCTTTTAATTTTTCAGGATTGTTTACTTTTTTTATTATTTTTAAAGATATTATTTTATCTGGGGAAAAGGACTCTGGGCCGGGTCAGAGAACCCAATCCGGATATGTGTCTGACCCAGAACCTAATGGTCTAGGTAGAGTTTGAATTCAGGCTGGCCCTAGTGACTGGCCCAAACATATCAAATGGGCCCATTCGCGTCTAAGCCTGCGGCCTCCAATTTATCTCATTTCTATTATACACAGCCCAACCACTAAGTCTGCGGTCTGTAACTAACTAGGCCAACTAGATCCGACCCATTGGCTGGATTTGACCCATTTTCTATTACAACCGAATTTTTATTCTTTATCTTTTATTGTTATTTTTAAAATTTTCTTTCTTTTTTTTTTTTCTGCATCATTTTCATCCGACGCTTGTTCACGCCCACTTCTCTAAACTCGACCCGAACCACCTTCCGCCTCCGACGACATCTCTTGCCTCGGGTTCAGGCCCACCACCCTTCACCGGTCGTCCACACCGACCGGGCATCGAAAACTAATTGGCTGGTGATTGCTAACGCCGCTGGACTAGCTCCGGTCATGGGATTTTCGCGACTATAAAGACATGTATGACAGAAACCCAATAAAAATAGCATAAAAATCACTCAAATGTATATTAAATGAAGAGGAATTGACTGACTATGGCAGCCACTAACCGCAGGCTTCACCGGCGTGAGAACAGATTTTCCGACGAGGAGGCGTTCGTCCATGGCCGACTTGGTAACGCATATATGCCATAAAAACGAAGGAAAACACAGCATTACCTTCTATTCAGTCGATGGATGAAGTGAGCATAAACCAAAATCGGATCAAAACAATATCACACAGCGAATCACACAAAATCCATTACGGAATCTCAGTTCGGACATGTGACCTGCGACTTAAAACATGAATTCTACGCTGGGTTCCAGAGCAATTCTCGACTTTGCAATAATATATCACACTCCAAATCATCATTATGCTAGAAAGAAGCAGAGCGTTCTTCAGGCCTACCTGGTTCGAGAGCTTGCTGTGACGAACGACAATGGGCGAGTTGGCTTCCTCAGATGGTCCAGGGTGATTCGGGCGAACCACCGGCGAATGGAGAGAAATTCACTCTCGGTCTCTCTCTCTCTCTCTTCTCTCTTTTCTCCTTCAGTCGTCGTTCCCCCCCTCACAGACGTGCTCGCTCAAAGCCCGAGCGTGCAAAAGGATGAGAAGAAACCGCAAACTGGCCACGCCTCGGCTGCTTTGGATGGGCCAATATTGACAAAATAAAATAAAATGAAATGAAGGGAATGGACTGGGTTCGAGGGAAAAGAAAAGGATTGGGTAACTGTTCAAATCGAAATCAGTACACCAAGGGATCTCCGGCAACTCGGTCAACTGTTTTCCCCACGTCGATGGGACCCGGACGACACGTGGCGCCACGTGTCGTCCATTAAATGAGTTATCCCCACGTCGTGGAGGTCTCCTACCCGAGATTCTCTCGTAAAACAGCACATAATCGCTGAACAATCAATGCAAAACCTTCTCTAGGAAACCACGATCCAAATTAGTGGCATTTTCTTTTTATTCACGTGATACTCAAACATTTGACTTGTCAACCGGCGGATAACCCTCGTGCCGAAAATTAAAGCAATTAAAATGCAACTAATTAGTTTAGACTTATTTCGTGATGAACAGTCTCCACATAGCGAGGGATAAAAAGACGCTAGGAAAAGAATAAAAATGATGGAGCTGATTAGGTCGCTTTTTCCAATTAATGCCAAAAGAGGAGATAGCAGCCATGACTACTCAAATGACTTACATGTTACCCCCGAAAACAGCGAGGACCATGACGATTTGCGTAATCAAAGGTTTGACCACGAGAATTTTGTTTTTGAAACACCTTGCCTGTTTTTTAAGCCAACGTCCTGTACGCATGGGAGTCAACCGCTGACAAAAACTCCCATTTGTTCATATTCCTTGAACTGCAGTATATATTTTCATATGTGATATTAAGGAATGGTTGATGAATCAAGACATCGATAAGAATCGACCTTTAATTAGTAAAAGCATCGAGATTTCATTACTAAAAGCCTCCAACAAAACTAAGTAAAAAGCTGCCATTAATTTTTACTACCAAAAAATGAAAATTCTAAGTTCCTCAATCTATCTAAAAACAGATGACTCTCCTCAGAGACGTGCTCGCTCAGTTCCCTCGTTCGGTTAACCCACCAGTGCGTCCCGGTCGCTTCCTTACGCTCACATCGAGAGCGTGCAAAAAGGGTGAGAAGAAACCGCCAAGCGGCGTCGCCCCTGCTGCTTCGGATGGGCCAATAAATATAGAATGAAGGGAATGTGCTGGGTTTGAGGGAAAAGAAAAGGATTGGGTCTAAAAAGAAAGAAAAAGAATAGGCTAGACAAACCGATCCACCTGATTTTTATGAAAATCTTTTATTAATTCTTTTTACTATATATATATATATATATATTTTATTTTCATCATTTTCAGTTCTTATATTTTTGCAAAAAAAAAAAAAAATGGATGCTTGAATGACAAAAATTTCGAGCGTCAATGTCCGGAAATGCTAATGAGTTGAGGCGATGACACTAGGGATATCTTTCTCAACTTGGGGAGAAAGTAGGTACTCTCGTACATAGAAGTGTATTTTCACACCTCACTAAACTTAAGACAAGGGGCTAGTCTACGACTTCAAGCTTTTCTACACTATCAAGGTTTTCTAGTAGGCGAGGTGTGAATATGATAAAGACAAGCATTTAAAATGAGACAAACATTCTTGAAGCAATGGTGGCCCCTTATAAATGCACCTCAAACTCTTCATATGACATATGTAAAGATACTTTAGTGATCTGAGAAACCACCTATCATTCTCTTATGTTTTCAATTTAATTTATGTGAGTTCCATCAAGAATAACCCGAATCTCATTACACTCCCCAATTATGCAGCATTTTAGTTGCTCCATGTCTCAATCTCAAAATTAGGTAGCTTAGTGATGTTCGTAAGGCAATCTAAGAAAAATGCAGTAGTATGCTGAAGCAACTTCTTGATATTAGTAGAGACATCCATACCAATTACATATTTCAAGGATCTATCCCAATGTTCTAACCCAAATTCAACATCATTCAAGAGATGAATCATGATGCATTCATCGCCATCACCAACAATGAATTTGAAATGTGACAACGATCTAGGCGCCGTTGATGTAACGAACCGTATGAGTTTCCTTAGAAGTTCTACTTGCGGGAAGTACAAATTAAGAGCATCCAACCTCCCGAAGCCATAAACATCATAAACAACAACTTCCCCAATACTCCTTCATCTCTCATTCTCCAAACTTACTAAGCTCTTCTAATCGAGCGAGCACAGAAATAGTGCCCTAAGGAATCAATGCATACACTTTCACGTGTTTTGGGGCACGATTTATGCGTTGGCAAAAAGATACCTCTAAGAAAGTGTGCTTCATTAGCTTCGCAACCTCCTTTAGCAGATTCATGATCATAGTCCCATCAAAATCAAGAGCCTCAAGCTGCTGAAGTTCTCCAATTTGTGGGGACAATTCCGTCGATAGATCACAATGAGTTAAGAATACTCTTTGTTAGGCAGGTTAACCCGAACCGAGACTCTGGCAAGGAGGAGTTGATCCGAGTTTGGGACAAATTCAGGATTTCGAGGGCTGGCATGTAATCAAAGAAAGACGGACTAATGGTTCTGAGCTTGTAATTCCTATTCAAAAACAATACCAAGAGATAGGACACCGAGGATTCTCTGGCAACTCGGTCAACTGGTTTTCCATCAAGTGAATCTTTGTGGAACTCTGCCATTGCGCGACCTTCGGAGGCTACATGAGTCCTAAACCCCCGCACATGGGGACTGGTCTTCAATATTCATCAAAGCAAGTACCTGACGAGTTAAAAGATTCATTGATTCTTATTCTCCGTGATGACCAACGAAGCCAAACAACAGATAAATTTCCAACCCAAAATCCCCAAAATCAAGAAAGGGCAAGAGATGTTGGAATTGAATGCTCAAACCAACCAGAAGCAAAATCTAAATTGAAGGTATGTGTCCGAAAAGTTGCTGCCTCAGCATCTCCAACATTGCTGCTTCTGATATTCCCCATGATGAGGAAGAAGGAGCAAACGGCGTGGAGCTCTCATGAATGGCCGCTCCGGCGAGATGCCTTGAATCCTTGCAAGAAGCGGAGTCTCAAGAGCCGAACCAACTGCCAATCACCACCTCGACGTGCCATGGAAGGGTTCCGGCAAGATGCCGGGCAAACTAATCGTCGGGGTGGTCTCCTCTCAAGCGCAGATTGAGAGAGAATTTGAGAGTGCGATCAAGAAGAAGAAATTGATTTGGAGATGAAATGGAAAAGCATAAATAATAATTTTTCAAACTTTAGCGCAAGAACACAAAATTATTGCAATTTCAATCCCGTGGTTTAGACTAAATTGCGTGAGCAGCGCTTAGTTTCCGAATTTGGTTTTCGGATGAAATTGGTCGAAGATTTGGGTCAAGATTGGTCCAAATCAATTAGAATTCAAGATTGATTTAAGATTAGTTCATTGTTTTTCAAACATAATCAAAAGCGTATATAAGATCTAGCATAAAGTTTGAAAAGAGAAGAGATGGACCGAGTCAATTTAGAGATGAAGCGATCGAGGATGGGCTGGCTTTACGTAGTCTTTCAAGGGATTTAATTTTGTATTCATAAGACAAAGAAAAACCTAAAAAAGCAAGGGGCAGCGTGCCCCCAATGCACTTACAATGCTCGGGATCGCTTAACTCGATACGGTATTAAAGAAATATAATACGACGTGTATTATCTAATAATTACAAAAAAGATGCAAGAAATATACTTCAAATAGAGTCAAATAAATAAGAAAAGAGGACAGTTAGAGTTACTGCCGCCGTTTACTGGGGCTTCCATTCAAAGCTTATAACACTTCTCCTTCCGACCTTCCAGCACCGGGCAGGTGTCAGACTCTATACATCATGTTACCACCTAGCAGAGTCCTGTGTTTTTAATAAACAGTCGCTACCATAGAGTCAACTAAATAAGAAAAGAAGAGCCACTGCAGGGTGTGATATCACCTTTTCTATAAAAAATTATCCAAACAATTTTAAATATATTACTTTTTTTTAATTCAGTCACAAATCTTTTAATTTTATTAATTGAGTCTCAAATATTTTTTCAGCCAAATTTGGCCAAAAATCGTTAACATAAACACGGACCTTTCTGGTGGAAACAAAATGAGTCCAAAAGAGGAATGTACGGGAAGAAATGGGAAATCTTGAAATGCAGAAAAGACGAAGGGGGTCTTGGTTTTAAAGACCTAATCAATTTCAACAAGGCTATGTTAGCCAAACAAGCCTGGAGACTTTCACAATCACCTTTAGCTCTATAGAGCCAAATCCTAAAAGGAATATACTATCCAAATGGGGACCTATGGAAGGCAAAAACAGGACAACGACCATCTTGGGGTTGGCACAGCATCCTTATAGACCGAGATACTATAGAACCAGAGGTGAAGTGGATAGTGGGAGATGGGCAAAGCATTAACATATGGAGAGACATGGCTTCCAAGGGGAGTGATACGAGGACCGGTGAACAAGGATGATCCTAAGGTGGTAGCTGAACTAATGAACAATGAAAGGAGATTATGGGAGGAGCCTAAAATTCAAGCTCTCTTTGATGAACAAGTAGCTCAGGAAATTCTTTCAACTCCAATCAGTGCACAATCACAGCAAGAAAGGCTCATCTAGATGGGAAATAAATCAGGATCTTACATAGTAAAATGTGGCGATAACAGGGTATATTCAGGGCGCGCATGACAACCATAAAAGGTCATGACTATGTTCTAACAAAAAAAAAAATATATGAATAAACAAAAACATCGAAAGCGAAGGTTCTCACATTCTCATTTCTTAATAGCATTCTTCTAGATTTAGGAATTACATAATTTTTTTTTTAAAGATAAAACCACGAAATTTTATTAACCAAATCGATATGCGATCCGACTGAAAATGTCATGCAACTATCTCTAGTCACTGCGGTATGGATTAATGTGGTTTTTCAATAAGATGCTCCTAGCATGCATGCCAGGAATCAGCCCATTTTGATTTTTGAAAGTCAGGTCCGAAAGCCCTTTTGATAGTCCGGCCCATCTCTCCTTCCAACCGTGTAATGTCATGGAAATCATACTATTCTCGGGCATTATTGTTTGCCACCTTTGGATCACCCTAAGCAAACGTTTGAATCAAGGCATTTGAGGAAGATGGTGATAAGTTTCATACAAATTGAAGAAGGGAAAGAACGAATCCAACCACAAATAGATGGAGCTTGATTCATGACTGGGACAGGGCCTATACTACGTGATCGAAATGTGCCCTAGTTCATTGCCAGCATGCGTGCGACCTCATTTGCAATCGGACCTAACTTGATCCATGATCGGAACTTTCTTTTTTTGGCATTCCTCTCCATTAATTTTTACCACACTTTTTTTTCCTCATATTTTAATTATCTTTTTTCATAGCACAACTCGGTTGGTCCATATTGCTATGTTTTGAAATACTAAAATGCACTAGTAAGGGAGTGAAATTGAATGATGGTGTGCCATAACTTTGCAACTCCATGTTGATCTAGACTAATATCATTTAATAAAACACATTGAGTAGCCTTTAGAATGTACACAATTTTAACTAGATTTGCATGCTTAGTCTAAATTAGCAATTGTGTTTTGGTGTGGTTGTCCGCCATCATAATATCTTTGAAGCACTTTGATTGAATAATATTAGGCGAAAAGAGGAGTCTCTTTATATTCAAAAACCATGAGATGGATATAACCAATTGAGTAAGTCCATGGATTTCCACCACCCTTTCAACAACGAAATGATGTCATCATTACGCATTTTTAGTTTTATAGTCTAGATCGAATTGCCTCAAACATTGAGAAGCACCATGTTTAAGGGACTCTTTCCACATCTTCTCAATAGACTTCCTAGAATTAGTTCTCTTTCCACATCTTATCAATAGACTTCCTGGAATTATTATTATTATTATTTCTTCATCTCCATACTTGAGTGCTCAGCTTTTGATGACTATATTGGTAATAATCCAAAAGCACGAAGTTGGGATCGCTAATTACTGTCGTAAAAATTTGTAAAAAATGAGGAATTAAGTCGTGTAAGGATGAAGTAAATTAAATTGTGACCAAAATTCAATGTGGCCTTTTCAAATTTATTTTATGATGATTGAGATTGATGAAGTATCAACTATGTGTTTACTTTGTGTCTATAATAACTAAAATAATATGAAATTTGCCGAGGGGTCCGTTGCCCCCTCCTTACTTTGACACCAAGTGTGCCCAAACAAAGTTACGTGGTTTAGTTATTTGCTCAGGGAAACAATTATCTTGATTGGCAAACATAGCGTATTTAAATTTACGTTGTGCGAGCATATATTATGTGTCTGAATTTTGACAATTAAATCTATTTATACCATTTAATTGTGGGCATATATGGATAGTATGATTTGTGTCCGGCGTAACATAACTCGGTGTAATAGCTATTGTAAAATTGTTTTTTTATTAAATGCTCAAACATTATTAATTTAATAGCTAAGACAACAAAGGAATACATACAAGTACACAGAAGAACGTGTCCATTAGATTAGACATTTTGGCCACCTCATATCCAGACTTCTCGAACGGATTTTTTTTTTTTTTGGTCGGTCTTCTCAAACGGATTAAACGCAATGAAAATGGTGAGGAGGGAAAACCGACGTGCGAATGATCGTTCAGGAACTCGGATGACACGTGGCGAAACGCGTCGCCCATTAAATGGGCCGTCCCCACGACGTGCAGGCCAACCCGAGAATTTCTCATAAAATAGCACGTACTACCTTCTTTAGGAAACCACGTACCAAATTAGTGACATTTTCTTTTTATTTATTTTTAAAAACACGTGATATTCAAACGTTTGACTTGTCAACCGCCAGATAGTCCTCCGCGCTGAAAATTAAAGCAATTAAGCTTGTTAGACAACTCTAATTAGTTTAGACTTAAAATATTTAATTAATCTAGAAATTGACTAATAATACGTAAGAAAAAGGTTGGGGGTTAATTCATTTAGTAGAAAAAATAATTGATGATAAATTAAAATCTTATCTATTAATCACGGTCGTGATTCTATGTTTGAAAATAAATTATATATATGCAGTGATTTTCAAATAACTATTTTTTTTTCCTTTTTAACACTTGAAGATTATTAATGCTTAAAAATGAGTTCTTTAAGTTCCCAACACTGATTTCTCCACATTGTCAAATAGGTCAAAATGCGCATTAATCAATACATTGATGTAATAGAATAAGGCTCTACATGAGTGGTCGTAAGGCCTCCAATTCAAGATTACTTTGAACTGGAGACGTAATACAATCGAGCATTTATCCATGTAACTCTCTCAATTTTATTTTATTTTTTGTCATTTACCCATAAAACGATATAAACATATTGTTGATTGGCTAAAAGGCAATCAATGCGTAAATGTTAACGCGTGGGCTCTTTGCAACTGCATTTTCTTTTTTGGACTACCATTGAGTGTGTGTCATGGATTCGAGGCATACATGTGTTTTGTTCCATTATGCGTTCATTGCAATATGACTGGATTATGTTTACACCTCAATTTTGTCAAGAACAAAGAACAACTCACAAAAATCATTGTATTGAGGTTTCCTAGAGATGTATGCTTTTAAAAGTAGCAATGCATCTTTATGAATATCTACAATGAAAAAAAAAATATAAACCGGCATAAGTTTAAAGTGTGTTTGAATTGGCTCTTACTTATTATTAATTTTTTTTTTTATCTCATAGCACCCGAACTTTGACTTTGTTTTTAGTCTGAAGCATCTAAGGCTTTCGTAATACATAAATGTCAACACATGGATTCACCGGATCTTTCTTATTGTCTCTTTCCACATCTGTCATTATGGATCATATATGAGTGCCCAGCAATGGGTCTTCTTGCTTAGTAGACAGTTCATCATTTTTCTTTCCATTCCTTTTAATTACCAAATGAAGAGCTGGTGTTGATTTTCTGTTGAAATTGTTGCAACTCTTTCGGTATACGCAGAAACATGAGTATAGAATTAAGTTGTTTAATCATTTGGGCCCGAATCGTTTGGACCATTTGAACCGTAGGAAAAGCCCAAAGTCCGAGCCCAGGATCTGGCCCGTATTCACCTGCGCACTATCACGCTCATCTTCATTCCTCCCCACGATGAAGCAAACCGAGATTTTAGATTCCACGTGCGGCATTGTTCCAATTTCAACCGTCCATTTCAAATGACGGTTACTGCCGGTTCCCCAAAAGACCCGCGGTTTTTTTTTTGGCATCCATGGAAGATTGAAGGGAGATGAGATCGGAATAATTACGACATTCGCCTCCAGGTTTCGGATTATTCCGCGCTTCTCCTTCGACGACACCGCCAACGACGACGGCGACGCTTGTGGCAGCAGTCAGAATCGCAGGGCGCGCGCTTGATTCGGCTCGCCGTCCATTGGGATCGGAGAAGGAGGAGGAGGACCGCCGGTGCTGCTCTGCAAACTGCAATGGCGACGAATTCTTCTCTGCTGCCCGAGATCGGACCCGATGGCCTCGTGAGGGAAGCTCCCGTCATCGCCTACACCGAGAAGGTTCTCTCTCTTTCTCTCGCTCGCTCGCTCAATTGAGAAATTTATTCCGACTTTTTACATGAACACAGAACTCTCCTTTTTCTCTCTGTATGTGATAATTTCATCCACCTCAATAGTGACTAATTGGAAATAATACCATTTCTATTATGAATCAACTCTCCATATGGGCACTAGATAAGGATTGCTTTTGACCCTTTTATATATATTCCAGGCTAGCCATGAGATCGATCGAATACTTCATCGAATAAAGATGCGATATGCCAAGAGGTTGGAAATTAGGCACCCCATGTATCTGGAATTTTTGGAAGATGCAATTTGCCCGTGTAATGTTCATAACTCTCCAAAAAAAAAAAAAAAAAAAATCAAGAAATACATCATCATATGAGTTGTAATATAATTGTTTTACTTTCTTTGATCTGATTAACTAAACAAAACTTAATGAAGCAGAGAACTTTCTATAGGCCTACCAAAGTTTACTCATTAAGTCTCGACATGCCAACAAGTCGAGCTTGTCCACAAAGCCCCCGTTTGCGCCACTAGGAGCGCATGAGATGTCCGATGGGCAGGCCCATTGGTAAGGCAATGGGGGTGGTATTATTCTAATCTTAAATACATGTGATGTGAATTTTTTTAATTAATTTTTGCTTTTATTGCTATGCTGTTTTTTTTATTAAAAAGGAAAAAAGAAATAGCACGGGAATCGACATTTTCCAATCTTGTTAATCACTTTTGAGCAATTGATGTTTGTTCCTAAAATTGTTAGCATGCCTGTTGAGTGGTTACTAGAAGTAATTAACATTGTAAATTATAATTCAAATATGTGTTGGTAGTTGGAAGAACAGTGTGATGGGACTGGTAGAAACCTTTTCTAATTATTTTTTCAATTCGATGATTTAAGTAACTTTACTTTTATTTAACATTGTAGAAACCTTGTGCGATGCCAGCTTCTTCATTTAGTGCAATTGGAAATGGTGTAGGGAGATGATTTTGCTGCTACATCCCCGTCGAAAGGCCAGACGACAGAGGATCTCGAACTAACCAAAGCATGTCGGTTTGACATCATAAACATGGATGCTACTTCCGGTGAGGCTTGTTTATTGCGTTTCTCCCTAGTGATCGGTGCTTCTATCATTAGTTGTTTTCTACTGCAAATATCTAATATTTATAAGAAATTATACTTATTTATATTCAATATGCAATTCTCATCAGTGTGTTCAGACAAGGGGTCCAGGTTGTATCGAACTGTCCCACCAAAAAGTGTCGGATCTTGCGGAATGACCCCAAAATGTGATCTCAGGTCATGAAGTCCAATAGTGGATATGTCTAGGCTGTCAACAACTATTTTCCCATCGGTAGGTTCCACAAGATGGAACAAAGCACTGATGAGAGTTGTCTTTCCGCTACCCATTTGGCCAACGATCCCAATCTTGTGCCCTCCTTTTTATTTCACAGCTTATTCCATGAAGAACGAGGGGAGAATCAGGCCGATACCTTACCTGTTAATGTCTCGATGATCAAAACTAAGTGAACTACAAGACAAGTCCAGAATGGAGAGGTGTGCTAATAGTGCGTGTCTACCTTGGTGGATCGCTTTTTGGGTACGATCTGGGCGTTTCGGGTGAGTCTTTTTGTCTTTCATCTCACCTTTTTGCTTGGATTTTGAATGCGTCTGCTGTGGTGTTTCGTGAATTGCGAAGCTTTTTCCGGAGAAGATAGCTTTTTTTGGTGTTTGTGGAAGATAAATGCGGAATCTTGATTGAAGGTTCATGCAAAAGAGGTTGCTTTTTGTCCCGGAAGTAGTTGTGAATATGCAGGGAAGGGGAGAGATTTCTGAAAGTACTAATTTCACTGGGTGTTCATGTCAGCCAGTGCTGTTATTGGTCATGTCTTTGGTATTAATCTGGATTTCTTGACGTGTGCATTTCATCATACTTGATTCCTCTGGTCCGAAACAAAATGGAATTTAGGAAGAGAATCGCCCTTTGAATTTACCTTAAACGGATGATCTTGAAAATTAGCGGATGCCAACGGCCATGCCGGAAGAAGATAATCCCTTCTTCAACCGGAGTTCTTTAAAAATCGACGACCAATGATCTTGATACTTGCATTCGTTTCAGGTGAAGTGACCTCCATGGACGATTTCTGAAGGAGTTCTTCCCAAAAGTGAACCGAGAGAAAGCAAGAGCATCCGAACGAGACCAATTACTACAAGTACGACAACCAGATCCTGACGCTCTTCACTTCCTCTCTCTACTTTGCGGGCCTGGTCACTTGAAGATGAGGCCAACACCAGTGCTGTGTTGTACAGCCTCGCTATCCGCTAGAGAGAAATGGTGGAGAGCTATCGGCGGTGGACAGTGAGGTCAAGCCCGAAGCGCCCAGACTATCGGGTAGCCTAGATGATTCCCGGCTGAAACCGAGGCGGGAGCCGGCAAAGTTGGGGATGATCCGGGTTACGAGGACATGCCCGTGGAGGAATTTGCAGCGGCATATCTTAGAGGGGTTTTGGATGGCAAGAGGGGAAAGGGGTGGGAAAGAACGCCAAGGAGGATGTTCCAGTTAGATGCAAGGCTTTTATGCTTCCTATACTGCAAATTCTGCCCCTTCTTTTTATCTGGTCCTTTTCGTTTCATTAACAAATGATAGTTCAAATCCTTAACTTTTGCCAAAAAACTCGAGGCGTGTTTACTGCTTTTTCCCACCATTTTCTTTTTATATCATGTAAAGGCTTCACTTAAGTGCTTTTCTGAGGGGTATCCATGATAAGCCAATTTACGAGACAGGAAAAGTTAAATGTATTCATTTTATTAGGATATCATGTATGATTCTTGCTACCATGAACTCTCTGTTTTTTCCCGTCTTTAAATGAAGAAAACGCTTCATGCTAATGAATGAAGTTGTCAAAATAAATATTTCTATGTTTCAATGACTTTTCTTTTCTTAAGAAACATGCATCTATGGATTTCTAGTTTAATATTAAATGGACCTTACAGGACCACTAGAATGACTGGACAATATTCTTGATAGTCTGTTTTTACTTTTACTGCTTGAATTAACGATACGGCTTGCATATATTGTCAGGAACTGTGTTTATGCCACCAAAGTGGTCCTTAGGCTATCATCAATGGTGCTGGAGCTATGAATCTGATGACAAAGTTTGAGAGGTTGGCCCTTCCGATGCATCTTGCCTGATTCTACTGTCTTTCCTCCACAACCCGCATTTCCTTCTACCTGATTGAATAACAAGGTCCAACTTTCATTGTATGTTGTGGGCATATCATTTATGAGTCAACACATGATAGTTCTTTAGTTATTGCGGATCACAAGTAAATTTAGTGAAAAGAAGATTCCTCTTGATGTCGTATGGATGCATATGGATTATATGGATGGGTTTTGCTGCTTTGCTTTTCACAGGGCATGGAATCCCATTTTGTGTTAACCCTATTATTGCCCTGTTTGGAAAAATAATATATCACCTTCCACTAAGTAGGTCCAATTTCACATCATCTACCTCACTTTCAATAGGTATCAAACCACTCGCAACTTATGTCTAGAATTGATTGTTTTATCCAATTTCAAAAAGACGTTGTGCACTTATCACCTAAAACAAATCATAACTATATATCTACATGAAATTTGACCTAAAGCAAAGCATATATCTACTTCTACATGTAAGATGTAAGACTATTGTCAAATATGAATGAAAATCTGTTTTTCATCTAGTAATGATCTAGAAGAAGATGGTGTTATTCATTTTGGAAGTGAGGTAGGTCATGTGCAATATGTCGTTAGTTAATATACTTTGGAGGCACTGCGATGATCAATGTTCTTTGGATATTCTATTTTAACCTAAGATACAGTGATGACGCAGAAATGCCATGCATCACTATTTTGTCCATCGCTTCCATACATTTAATCCATCGAGTCCTTTAATATTGGTGGCCACTTTATGTTTGAAGCCTTCAAAGCACATTCATGTCTGGGACTTCTTGCCTCGCCAACTTGTCTAACAGTAAAAGGACTTAGGTTGAATGCTTAGTAAGCAGTAGAGACCTTTCAAAGTAAATAAAGAGTAATATTTTCAGCATGGAGACTGAAACGGAGGATTTATTCTCAGGACTACTTCTCTGATCCAAAATCTTTGGTAGATGGTCTCCACCAACATGGGTTCAAAGCCATCTGGATACTTGATCCTAGTTTTAAACGTGAAGAGGGGCCTTATGTCTATGACAGTGGTTGCAAAAGTGATGTCTGCATCAAAGCAGCAGATAGAACTCTATTTGTTGGTACTTGGTTGTCTTTCACTGTGGTTTTGGCTAATTTTTGTCGTTGTCTATCTGGTTTTGCTTTTTACTTTCCGTCTTTTGCTTTTTTGTAGCATTTGAAATTGATTAACCCTTAAAACCTTTCAAATGTTGACATGATGAGTCATTTGGATTTAGCTGAGAATAAGTCCACATGTATGTAAATGCTAAGTAATTGTTTGCTTGTCAGGGGAGGTGTGCCCGATCCTTGTGTATTCCCTAAATTTACACAGTCAAGAGTCCATCGCTGGTGGGCTCAGTTAGTTCAGGATTTCATTTCTAATGGAGTCGATGGTATATGAAACGATATGAATGAACCATCTTATCGTTAAGGTAATTAGTGCTTTTAGTTTTTGTCATTTTCTTTTGTTGGACTATGGCTTACAACTTCTCTCATTCTATGATGAAGACCATGCCTGAGAGCAACATTCATAAAAGAGATGATGAACTTGGAGGTCTCCATAATCACTCACACTATCATAATGTAAGTTTTCCAGCCTTTTGCTATTTGTATCTTGTGTTTCACATTTTAGAGTTATATTGAAATAGATAGTAAGTAATTTTATAATCTATCCAGCATGATTTTACTAGAAAAGTTTTTTTTTCCCTAAGGCATACAAATTCTTTGTAGATAGGCACATAATGTGACGTCACGGTCTGCCACATACAAACGCAAGTTATTTATCCTTTAACTTATAGCACAAGTAGAAGCCAAAAGTATAAAATTAAACAGACAATACAATAATGGATGGATGTCATAAAGGAACAAACATCATAGCTTTCATTTCTTTATCTTATTTATGAACCTGAGTGATTTCATCGGGGCTATAACTGGGAGGTCAACAAAAGGTATGCTACTCCCGTCAGACTATCTACACTGTCATCCAAAATGCCCACATTGTTGGTCATCATCAATCACCCAATCACCCACCTGCACGGTTTCACCCAAAAGCGCGTGAAAGCATTCGAGAGAACTTTACGGAACAAAAAATTAAAGTCAACCACATGATAAACATGGTGCATTTGGTGCACATCCACCTCCTTAAAGATTTGCTCTCTATGAGGATTATAGTTACCGTGACATGAGAACAAACTATATTGCAACTGGTAAAAAATTTATATTTTCATGGATATTTGGAAGCCAATACGGTTGTACCCGCTCTTTCGGCCAAGTCTTCCAAATATACGCCTGCCGGTGGACTTATTATTGTTTGCCATTGTAGCAAGTATGACCGTGATGACCATGAAGATTTTTTGTGTACCTTTCTCCCATGATTTCCTTGCTTCCTCACTCTCATTTGGTTGAATTACGCACAGCAGACAAGAATTTCTTTTGGTGGTGGCCATGCCTTGGTGAACAAAAATGTTACATTTTCTGGAGTGAAAGAGGAGAAAGTGATTTGGTGAAAGAGAAAATGACCCTCTTGAGAAATTTATATGGGCGAGGAATTGCTAGTTTAGGAAAGTATCTATCGTCTACCTATTTATTATCGATTGTCGTTGATTTGTTGCTTTGTATTTTACCTATGCCTCTCATTCTTTTGGGAAGGGATGTGGTTGTTGATTCATCGCTTCATAAATCCTTAAAACCTCATGTTTTTGTCAACATCTGTCCCAAGAATATCACTTTGAGGTCATGAGTGAAGGGCCTTCTTTGGTAGCCACCGCTCACCGCGCTTGGACTTCGGTTGCTAACCCTCACCAACGCGTTATTCAAGCTCTTCCTTGCCTGTGATATTTTCGGAACAAAAGGTGACAAAAAGGTGAGGTATAGAGGGATATATGAAGTGATGAATCAACCATCATGTCCCATCCCAAAAGAATGAGAGGCGTAGAGTAAAATACGAAGCAACGAATTGACAACTACCAATAATAAAATGGACATGGACCTGAGCAGGTCTTTAAAAGGCTCACGGAGGAAACATGCAGGAAAACCACCCTGGGGTGAGAGATCTCGCGCTGTCCTCCTATTCCCTCTCTGTCAGGAAGACAAAGATAGATAGGGAATTAGGGAGCCTCATGGTGGTGAAGGTAAACACCACGTTAGAACTTCGACTTTGGCTACTACCAGGTAGGCAAGTATAGTAGCCTCCCGTGCCTGGAGTGAATGAGATATAAAGGAATTTATGAAGTGATGAATCAACCATCACATTCCATCTCAGAAGATCGAGAGGCGTAGAGTAAAATATGAAGCAACTAATTGACAACTACCAATAATAAAAAGGATAGATGGTAGATCTTCCCAAATTAGAGATACCCTGCCCCTCTAAATTCATCCAAAGGGTTCATTCCTCTTTCACCAAATCACTCTCTTTTCACCCTTATACACGTAACACTTTTATTCACCGAGACATGGCCACCGCCGTGAAGGATTCCCATTTGCCATGTGTAATTCAATCGAATGACAGGAAGGAAGAAAAAAATCATCGAAAAAAGGTATGTAAAAATCATCATGGTCATCACAATCCTACTCACAACAATGGCATTTCAAGCGGCAAGAAGTCCATTGGGAGAAGTGTATGTGGAAGACTTGGCCTAAAGAGCAGGTACAACTGTATTGGAGAAAATATTGGCTGCCTCGTGCTCTAGCGAGGCAAATAAGAAGGTGGTAGGAAGACGACACGTGTCCTCTCGTGGGACCCACACTAATGGACAAATTGAGTAGAAAATTAGGCGCCATTTTGAAAACATTTCAGACTGACTGAGGATTTCTTCTTCAGTGAGTCTCCTTCTAGCACCTCTCTCTCTATCCTCCCTCTCTCTCTCCGACGAACAGGACACGGCCTCCCTGTCTCTTTGTGCCCTCCCTCTTTCCGACCAGTGAACCATCGCCAACAACCAACGAACCACTGCATGGGACCGGCAAGAGGATCACGAGACCAATGAACCATTGCATGGGACTAGCAAACCACTGCACTGCTCCTCCGGTTCTGGTTCCGACCCTGACTCATCCGTCCTTTACTCAAATCAACAATATAATGGAAGGACACGTCTCATTAGTGTCTCATTAGTTTTGCTGTTTTTCCTGTTTAGGGATTGTCAAGGAGTATATGGTGAGAGTTGCAGTTTCTGTTGAAGAAAATGGCAAAACAGAGGGAATTTCAAGAGAAAAAAGAAGAAAACAATATGGCCGGTCCAGGTGAAGGCACGCAACTGCAAAATGAAAGCTTGATGAACGCGATCATGGTTACAGCGATCCTGCTGGCAACCATCGCGTTTCAAGTAGCCCTCTATCCGCCGGGTGGAGTTTGGCAAGACTCCGCCGCAATAGCACATTATGCAATTGGCTCGCCCATTATGGCATCAAAATTTCTTAAGGCATACAAATTCTTCGTATATTGTAATACGGTGACTTTCCTCTTGTCACTAAATGTCATTTTATTATTACTAAGCCGGATGTCAAGGTGCCAAACTGTGTTCGGTAAGGTGACGATGGTCGCCACCTGGATGGCAACCATGTTCGAAGGACTATTGTTTGTAAGGCCTGTCGTCATTTTAAACAAAGACACTGAAAAGAACCCAACGTATGCAAAGGTTAGGGCTCTAGTCTTCTTCTAGGTTATCGAGGAAAGCCACAACATCAGTGGCAGGGCCATCAACGTCACTGTGTACAAGAATGTGCTGGTGGAGGCCAGCGGCTCTGACATCCCCTCCGGCGATCACATTCGAGGAGATCGAGTTGGGGAGTCACTGATCCTGAACATCATGCATTATAAGTACGCAAAGCTAATGCCCATACAGCATCATGCAATCCTGATAACCATCAACGGCCTGACCTCTTGGGGGACGTTGGAGCTGCTGGCCTCCACCGGCACATTCTCGTACATGACACCGTTGATGGCCCTGCCGCTAGTGTCGTGAGCTTCTCTCGATAACTTGGAGGAAGACTACAATCCCAGCCTTTGCATACGATTGGTTCTTTTTCAGTGTCTATGTTTAGAATGACGACAGGCATCGCAAACGATAGTCCTGCGAACATGGTTGCCATCCAGGTGGTGACCATCGTCACCTTACTGAATACAGTCTGACGCCTTGACATCCGACTTAGTAATAATAAAATGACACTAAGTGATAGGAGGAAAGTCACCCTATCACAGTATACGAAGAATTTGTATGCCTTAGGAAATTTCGACGCCATAATGGGTGAGCCAATTGCGTAATGTGCTCTTGCGGTGGAGTCTTGCTAGACTCCACCCAGCAGAGAGAGAGGGCTACTTGAAACGTGATGGTTGCCAACAAGATCGCTGTAACCATGATCGTGTTCATCGAGCTTTTATTTTGCAGTTGCGTGCCTTCACTTGGACCGGCCATATTGTTTTCTTCTTCTTTTTTCTCTTGAAGTTCCCTCTGTTTTGCCATTTCATGAATTTATAGTCTTTGACAGAAATTGCAACTCTCTCTTCCACCGTATACTCCCTCGTCAATCCCTAAACAGGAAAAATAGCAAAAACTAATGAGACTTGTCCTTCTGTTAGTCGAACCTCGACTAAACAACCGTTGGTGATCCTCAAATCGACAACTTCTTCCTCCGCTGTTCCTAGGCGTAATCTGAAGCTGATCCAAGCCCCAGCGATGACCCGACGTTGTGATCCTCAGCCCACTCCAACCTCTAGACTTAGCTCCCAGCTTATAGTAAGCTTGTTCGATTGAGCTTTGCATGAAGATTAATTGAGGTGAACTCTTCGATCTTGAGCTTGACGAGGCGAGACTACCTTATGCAATTGGGCTACAGCTCAACCCTTGGATGATGTTCTATGGTTGTGAGGATGATCTTTGCAGCTTAAGATGGCTATAGATGATGGATGATAGCCTAGAATGGTTTGACCAGATGATTGCTTAATTGACTGTCTATTTTGTAATTCGAATGGCTTGGCTGGACTAGTTGTCTTCTGTCTTCGTTTGAGCTAGTTGTATCGTTTTTAGTTTTCGAAATCCTCATGAGGTTCATAGATGGTTTCACGAGCTTTCCAACGGCATATTAAACGTGTAAATCGGACCTCATTTGCTATACCAAAACTTGTTTGTAAGTAGGGTCATCTGTTCTAGAATATGCATGTGCTACTGCAATGATTGAGGTTAACTGACCTACCCGATTTGTTGATTTTACATGATTTGTAACAAGATTTATAACCTCATCTGCTCTCCAACCCCACTCCCAAAAACGAAGAAGAAAGTTCCAGAAAAGGAAAATGTACGAAAAGAAAAAAATGGCAGGAGAGCTTTTGACATGCAGTTCCACATCAAAGAAATATCGTGCATGTTACAAATGAAAACCTGCTGCTGCACAACCAATTTAATATTAAAAAAAGATTGACGCGGTAGAAAGCCAATTTAGCAATCCAGCTTGTTGACTCCCATATTTACCTTCTTCTTTTTGAACCCTTGTGATTCCAATTACACATAGATTCATCTTGCCTTAACTCAAATTTCGAACACATGGTTGTGATCACAAGTAGATTTTCATATTACGGTTGAATTACTTGTTTAATTCATCACAGCCTCAGATTAAGATCAAAAGAGGTATAGTTGCTCCCAAAAAGCAGCACGGAGCACGCAATTCTCTTGACTTCACTGAAAATCACATCACATTCTCTCTCACGAGTAATCAAAAGTACACCACAATGAGAGTCAAAAGTATGTGGAGGGAAATGAAATAGATTTGATAGACCGAAGTAGTCTCATCTTTCATTGTTTTCCACTTCTCACGAAGGATATTCTTGGGATTATAATTATATGTATCAGCTCATGACAGCTTCCATCATTTATCTCTGACTTTGGAGAAACTTCTCCTTTGAGTCCAAAAAGGTAGTAACTGAATTTCTCTTCCATTCCCTTCCCTTGTAGTTACCCAAAGAATACAATCATTGCAGGTGGGTTCTTTTTTTTCCCCTTTCAATACCTTCTGTCCTAGATAAGAGTCAGAGTAAATCACCAATAATTATGAGTGAGTTGACAAGAAAGAAAAAGAGGGAACTAAAAGTACAACTGAACCGTGTCAATATAAATTTGTTTCAACTGTACTTAATAAAAGACAACTTCATGTCATGTTGACTAGGACGTTTGTGGTTCTTGGTTCTGTTTTGGTGTATACTTTATACAAAGAAAAAAGTAATAATAATTTATTTTCACCAAAACCAATCTAATAAGGTTAAAAGTCAGACCAAACAGCTACGTTAGTTCACCTTTTATGAGATGCAGTACTAAGCAATAACATATAAGAAGCTAAGGAGTAACTTCGTACTTTAATCGTTAACATCAAGCAAGAAAATTATTTCCTTAGAGGGAAAAATACAAACTGCAAAGACATTGAATGACTATCAGCTACAACATTTTTCATTAGGTGCAAGAGGGATCATAACCTTATTGTTGACAGCAAAATTATTGTCTTGACATATACTATCGATTTGGTTAGGTTTATCAAGTCAACACAATTAAAGGAACCCGAACAAATAAAATCAAGGTTTGCATTTCTCGCTTTCCTGGCATTTTGCCACCTCTCCAACTGCTTCTCGACCTTTGCAATATACTGATCCCCAATCTGTTTCTGATATTCAGATAGCTCCTGTCGCCCAGCGCTCTTCTGCTCCAGGAAATCCTGTTCAAGGATAAAGCACAGATCAATGATGTGCACCAAAAGGACCGATTAGAGACAAAGGGCAACTTGCTGACATGTGATGGAGAGGGAATTATTAGTTTTTCTCCTGTTCTTGTAAACACCAACAAAATGATGAACCAATTTCGTTTGCGCTATGTATTAGTGCATATATTCAGATCAAAATACCTATATATCACTATAGATGCACCTGCGCCTCAACTTTCCTTGAGAATAACAGCAGAAAGAAACCAACTTGCTCCTTTTGCCGCTCAATCAAGGTTGCATCTTTCTTTCTTTTCTTCTGCCTTGGCAGCAATTCTAATCAGACAAAAGAGAGTAAATGTCAACCGCTTCATTAACTAAGCAGACAAGAACCAAATACTTTGATTCTCTTTCTTTCTGAATTGATATAATTATAACTAAAAGAAAAGGCCAGCCAAATCTTGCTTCTCTTTTCTGCAATTTGCTCATGCTCTTGCTGCCTCAGCTTCTCACTTTCTTCACGCACTCTCTGCTCAGCCTACAAGAAATGTGATGTTTAGGACTAGATGATGAGAAAGAGTCATCTTGCTGCCACCGAGTAGGTTCTCTGATAAGTCACAAAAGATGAGTCAAGCAGATTCTTTAGTTTGATGTTAGATTGGAACTGCAAAGGTCCATACAGAGGAGCCATGATCTACTCAGATGTCTAAAATATGGACAACTTACAGTAGCGAAAGAGTACCTGTTAAGGCTATTATGGTCCAGGTCAAGAGCATAGCCAGCATGATCTACTCAGATGTCCTTCAATTGTTTTGAGGCAAAGATTATTACATAATGCATACATACTAGTCCAGCCATAGAAGAAAAGGAAATAACAGCCATTTACTTCATATTAGCACACTGTACAATCAATCGCATTCTTGTAATCGACTTTTTTTTTCACCTGAATTTTATAAAGAATACCAACTACTATAATCAGCAGGAAATCATCATAGGTAGTTCATAAAATGCAGATGCTTTGGCTAGTTCAAAAACCAGAAACTGGCAAGAGTAACAAGTACATACTCTTTGTAAAGAATTTGACCTCCGCGTAAATGCATCCGATCCCAACAGTCGCATGTCCTCCTTTCTGAATCTCTGGAAGAATTCAACAGGGCAGAGAATAATGAAGGGATTAATCACTTTCAGAATTCCTCATGGTACTTAAAGATTGAAAAAAAAATCACGAGACAGAATGAAGATGCAAATGTACATTGCCGAGCGGTTTAGAAGAACCAATGGGATTTTCTTTCAGAATGTAGGACACGAGTGACAACTAAAATCTCTTTAACTATCTTGTTTTGCTCAAACCAGAGGGAGAAATCGTCAGAGATGATGACCGCTGGAATGAAAGATCATCAAAGCTGCTAAGAACACATAAACAGAGAGAGAATCAGAAATACAGACTGCCATAAAATCAAAATTAGAGTAAGGGAAAGAACTTAGCTTTTGCAGCAATCAAGCATTGAAAGACTAACTTCGATTGTTTGAGTAGAGCTGAACAGAGTTGAAGAGTGTACACTGGAATAGAGTTGGTCTTGCGCTGGATTTGCGGAGGAGGTTCATGGCTGTCGGAACTTCACTAGAAACGATCATCTTGAAATTCAAAGATCGGGAGCTGGTTCAAGAGTTCATACCTAAAGAAGACGAGATCCTGAATGTGTGTTATCCCAATTGAAAAGAGAGCACTGATAATGGAAGCAAGATACCAAGAATTAGTACGGCCAATTGAATCGAGTATTAAAGCCAAAGAAGGAGAGAAATTAGCTCTTAATGCTCTTGTGGCAATCGGATTAGTTGAGCATTAGTCACGGCCATTTTCCTCTTATCTAAGGACGATGATGATAGAGGTCAGAAGTTGGATAACGAGAATCTCTAATGACGATGCTCGGCGGTGACAATATCCACCAATGGAATTATGCAACATGGATATTCATCTGTGATTGTCTCCGATCTGAGTTAGACGAAGAAGCTTCGATCGGATGTAGCGAACTCAAGAGTGATCGAAGCAACTCGTTGGAGAGTTGTCACCAATAAAGAGAGCGTATGAAGTCCACGACGGTCAGAGATGGTCCGGCGCTACTCTGTGACGGTGATGTTGCAGCGGTTGGAGGTGGTGACAGGAAGGGATAGTTGCAGGCGAAGGCACTCAATTTGGTTTAGTTCCATTCTCAACAGTTACAAAAACACTTGAAACATGATAGCTAACAAAAAAATTAACATTATGTAAACCGTATCAAAACACCTTCGGATTGAACACTTCCACGTATCATTTCACAGCCGTGCCTTGGTGAAACTTGATCAGACATATTATGTACAATTGGTTGAGAAGTGGATTTTAGCTATTTCAAACTCTACTTATGTCCGTTGGAATCTTAAATCAAATGCACAGGAAGGGTCCAAAGTTCGAACTTCACATATATCCCTTCAAAAGCATGAAAAACCAGCACAAAGGAAACCCAAAGATTCCCCTTATTGGCTCTTTTTCAGTTATTTGGACGGGGTACAAAATCAAAAGCTCCAATCCACATTATCAAAGCCGGAACAGACCAAAATTATCGGCATGAGAATAATTAAAAAACCAAGGTACGATACTGTCTCGATAATGAAATGGAGTTTTTGATTAGTCATTAGATGATTAAACAACTGAGGTACGATACTGTCCATATAGGTTTTCATGTTGATGATATTGCAAATAGGCACGTAGAAAATGTTCCACTAACATGACGTAATTGAAAATAATTAGGTAAGGAACTAAAAGAGTAGAGGGACCCAATTGCAACAAATGCTCAAAATTAAGGATAAAGTTTAAATTTAAATTCCTCAACCGTTCTCGCCTTCATCAGTTTTCACCCTCATCGCTCTTTTGCTCGGTTAGGCTTTAATCGGCCTGTCGTTGGCATGAAGCTCTCTTTCGACACCTCCATGAAGCCCCTGAAGCCGGCCGCCAAGCCCCTCTACACCACCTTTCGCTTCACCACTACCACCGCTGTCGGTTCCGAAGCACCGCCTTCATTGGCGCGTGAACAATTACCCAATTCGATTCCTCCGAGACCCCCGACGGATGACGTGAACTGCAGAAACCTGCTAGTCATCCGCCAAAGCCCAACAAGTGGTGGCCCCCCTGGAGGATGAAGAACCTCGACCCGCCTCTCCACTCGGACTCCTCCTCCTCCGATATCTCCCAGTTCCAGTCCCACATAAAGAGCAGTCACGTGTTGTAATCGAGAGAGAGAACGAGGAAGAGAGACAGAGAGCAAGAATGGCGGGTGGAGGATTTGTAGAAGCCGGGCAGCTGAAAAGGGCGCATCTTTATGAATACCGGATCACTGGGTATTTCGTATTCGCCTGCATTATTGCGGCCCTTGGCGGATCGCCTTTTGGGTACGATCTTGTCGTTTCGGGTGAGTCCTTTTTTCTTTCGTCTCACCTTTTTGCTTGGATTTTGAATGCGTCTGCCGCGGTGTTTCGTGACTTGCGAAGCTTTATCCGGGGAAGATAAATGTGGAATCTTTATCTAGAAGTTTTGGAAGATGCAATTTCCCTGTGTAATGTTTACGACTCTTCAAAGAAAATAAAACTAAAGAAATACATCATCGTATTAGTTGTAATATAATTGTTTTGCTTTCTTTGATCTGATTAACTAAACAAAACTTAATGAAGCAGAGATTTTTCTATAGGCCTACCAAAGTTTACTCTTAAGTCTCAACATTCCTTCCCAAAAATGGAGACTTTGAGTTTAATATCGAAATTGCCAACAAGTCGAGCTTGCCCACAAAGCCCCCCGTTTGCGCCACTAGGGGAGTATGAGATGTCCGACGGGCAGGCCCAATGGTAAGGCAATGGGGTGGTATTATTCTAATCTTAAATACATGTGATGTGATTTTTTTAATTAATTTTTTGCTTTTATTGCTATGCTGTTTTTTTTTTTTTTAAAAGAGAGAGAAATAGCACAGGAATCAACATTTTTCCAATCTTCTTAATCAATTTTGAGCAATTGATGTTTGTTCCTAAAATCGTCAGCATACCTGTTGAGTAGTTACTAGAAGTAATTAACATTGTAAATTATAATTCAAATATGTGTTGATAGTTGGAAGAACAAAGTGTGGTGGGAATGGAAAACCAATTTCTGATTATTTTTTCAATTTGACAATTTAAGTAACATTACTTTTATTTAATGTTGAACTAATTTTTATTTTTTTTAGAATATACAATTATCGACAAGGTATTATTTATTAACAAATTATCAGCACAAGAATAATTAAACAACCAAGGTATAATATTGTCTCAATAATGAAATGGAGTTTTTGATTAGTCATTAGATGATTAAACAACTGAGGTGCGATATTGTCCATATAGGTTTTCATGTCGATGATATTACAAATAGGCACATAGAAAATGTTCCACTAACGTTTTGGAAAAAAGGACGTAATTGAAAAGAATCAGGTAAGGAACTAAAAAGAGTATAGGGACCCAATTGCAACAAACGCTCAAAATTAGGGACAAAATTTAAATTTAAATTCCTCAACCCTTCCCGCCTTCGTCAATTTTCACCCTCATCGCTCTTTTGCTCGCTTAGGCTTTAATCGGCCGTCGTCGGCATGAAGCTCTCTTTCAACACCTCCAAGAAGCCCCGACCAAAGATAGCCGACCGCGCCCCGACCCGGCCTTCTTCCGGCAATGTTGAGATTTATGATCTGAAGGTAGACACGAATTATCAGCACACCTCTCCATTCTAGACTTGCCTTGTAGTTCATAGAGTGGACATTCGCTAAAGGTTTGGTTTTCATCACGCTTTTGAAAATTTGGGTGCTTGTTTGTTCATTTTGATTCACATTTCGCTGCGGTCATTTCTTGGGAAAAAGCACACATATGTTGATACCATGCTGGTATAATTGGGAGTCAATGAAAAAGGAGCGAACGTGTAGATTGATCTGTATTTCTCTTAATTCTTGATGAGAGGAAAAAGATTCGGACAAATTGCGTGAGGTTGATCAAGAAAAGATACGAAAGAATAACCCTCTTCACATTACTAACTTGTGTACTATACAATGAACTTGAGATTTGCTTGTATAATGCTCTGTTTGGTGTGAGACTCTGGAGATAAATTCCAAAATGGTTTCACTCAATTAAAATGTTTTTTGGTAGAGAAGGCAATTAGCCATTTGATAATCCTTTGGGTGGACATGTGTATCTATGTCAAGAGAAAATAGTGGAATCTTAGGAGGAGAAGGGACTGATGAGGAAAGAGAATGCAAAGGAAACGCCAACATCTGTATTTACTATCGATGCTACAATCTTCTTGCTTGTTTCGTTCCTTCAGACATTTTTGAGTTTCGATGGGTGAACGTAAAATTGTGTAATATACCTTGCGTAAGCATAGAAATAATAGGCTAGGATCTACTTGGAAGATATATCATGGGTGTCGTGGCCAACATTTATATGCCTTTTGAGTTCTTTATGGAAGTCGAGGGACGACATTGCTGTTCTAGGAGCTTCAGTTCTTAAAGTTCAGTACCTAGGGTATAGTAGTTCCTTTATTTATTAAAATATCCTTTTGACGTCATTGACCTCTTGTGTTTGAGTTCACCTCTAAATAGTTAACTCCTGATTTGGTTGATGACTCTCCGTGATTATTTTACAATGCGCTTAACATTCAATGGATTTGAGGTATCATTCAACAATTTTGAATTTCTTGTTAAGTGTGTTCGCATTTAGCTCTTCTATGATGTTTGTCGGCTCAAAACATGTGGCGTGTATTGATCTGCAATTTCTTGTGAAGCTGCAATTTTGCTGAAGAAAACATCTAATATGATTCTTGTGCGGTGAAATCACTTTTATATTTGAACCAAAGGAGGGAATAGCCTTTGTCATTTCGTGTACAATTTCAACATCATCATGGACGTAAGATGTGACCAAAAGAAATAATTAACATAAGTATGACACATCCTATAAGGATGACTGCCAAACTAGTGTAACTGATATTTTTTTTACCCAAAGACGACGAAATTAAAATCGAAATTGCGAATGTTGTACCGGCCAACATTATTGCAATCCAAATTAATAATCTGGATTGTCATTTCGCAATCCAGATTATTAATTTGGATAGCGATAATGTTGGCTGGTACAACATTCGCAATTCCGATTTTAATTTTGTCGTCTTTGGGTCAAAAAAATATCACTTACATTGGTTTGGCAGTCATCCTTATAGGATGTGTCATCCTTATGTTAATTATTCTTTTTGGTCACATCTTACGTCCATGATGATGATGAAATTGTACACGAAATGACAAAGGCTATTCCCTCCTTTGGTTCAAATATAAAAGTGATTTCACCGCAGAAGAATCATATTAAATGTTTTCTTCAGCAAAATTGCAGATTTACAGAAAATTGCAGATATATATATATATATATATCTAATTTTTAACCTTGTTTCTTAAATTTCTGAATTTTTTGGAATTTTTTCGAATCTCCAAAACTAATTATGGATTTCTTGAGTTTTCTAAAAATTTTACGAGCTTTTAATTTTTCAGGATTGTTTACTTTTTATTATTTTTAAAGATATTATTTTATCTGGAGAAAAGGACTCTAGGCCGGGTTAGAGAACCCAATCCGGATATGTGTCTGACCCAGAACCTAATGGTCTAGGTAGAGTTTGAATTCAGGCTGGCCCTAGTGACTGGCCCAAACATATCAAATGGGCCCATTCGTGTCTAAACCTGCGGTCTCCAATTTATCTCATTTCTATTATACACGGCCCAACCACTAAGCCTGCGGTCTCTAACTAACTAGGCCAACTAGATCCGACCCATTGGCTGGATTTGACCCCTTTTCTATTACAACCGAATTTTTATTCTTTATCTTTTATTTTTATTTTTTAAAATTTCTTTCTTTTTTTTTTTCTATGTTTTTCTTTCCTGCATCATTTTCATCTGCCCACTTCTCTCAGAATCGACTCGAACCACCTTCCGCCTCCGACGACATCTCTTGCCTCGGGTTCAGGCCAACCACCCTTCACCGGTCGTCCACACCGACCGGGCGTCGAAAACTAATTGGCTGGTGATTGCTAACGTCGCCGGACTAGCTCCAGTCATGGGATTTTCGCGACTATAAAGACATGTATGACAGATCCCAATAAAACTAGCATAAAAATCACTCAAATGTATATTAAATGAAGAGGAATTGACCGACTATGGCAGCCACTAACCGCAGGCTTCACCGGCGTGAGAACAGATTTTCCGACGAGAGGCGTTCGTCCATGGCCGACTTGGTAACGCATATATGCCATAAAAACGAAGGAAAACGCAGCATTACCTTCTATTCAGTCGATGGATGAAGTGAGCATAAACCAAAATCGGATCAAAACAATATCACACAGCGAATCACACAAAATCCATTACGGAATCTCAGTTAGGCATTTTATCGGACGACTTAAAACATGACTTCTACGCTGGGTTCCAGAGCAATTCTCGACTTGGCAATAATATATCACACTCCAAATCATCATTATACGCTACAAATCGGCTTCAGCATCACACGATTCACCCAAAACATAAATTTTATGCTAGAAAGAAGCAGAGCGTTCTTCAGGCCTACCTGGTTCGAGAGCTTGCTGTGACGAACGACGACGGGCGAGTTGGCTTCCTCAGATGGTCGAGGGTGATTCAGCCGAACCACCGGCGAATGGCGAGTTTTCTCCTTCAGTCGTCGTTCCCCCCCTCACAGACGTGCTCGCTCAAAGCCCGAGCGTGCAAAAGGATGAGAAGAAACCGCAAACTGGCCACGCCCCGGCTGCCTCGGATGGGCCAATATTGACAAAATAAAATAAAATAAAATGAAGGGAATGGACTGGGTTCGAGGGAAAAGAAAAGGATTGGGTAACTGTTCAAATCGAAATCAGTAATTGACGACACGTGATTTTAGAAACGATACCCGAGGGTCAACTGTTTTCCCCACGTCGATGGGACCCGGACAACACGTGGCGCCGCGTGTCGTCCATTAAATGGGTCGTCCCCACGTCGTGGAGGCCTCCTAACTCGAGATTCTCTCGTAAAACAATCAATGGAAAACCTTCCCTAGGAAACCACGTTCCAAATTAGCGGCATTTTCTTTTTGTTCACGTGATATTCAAACATTTGACTTGTCAACCGGCGAATAGCCCTCGCGCCGAAAATTAAAGCAATTAAAATGCAACTAAGCTTGTTAGATAACTCTAATTAGTTTAGACTTACAAGATTTAATTAAGCTAGAAATGACTTATTTAATACATAAAAGTACGTCATAAAAGGGGGCCATTTAATTCATTTAGTAGAAAAAAATAATTGATGACAATTAAAATCTTATCTACCAATCATGGTTGCGATTCTATATTCGGAAAGATTATAGATACTTAGTTATTGTGAAATAACTATTTATTTCCTTTTTAACACTTGAAGATTATTAACACTTAAAAATGAGTTCTTTAGACTCTTAGCATTCATATCTCAATATTGCCAAATGGGCCAAAATACACATAAATTAATACATTCATGTATATCAAATAACACCCTAAAAGTATGGTCACCGTGGCATCTGATTTGAGATTACTTAGAACCAGTGAAGTAATATAATAAAGCATTTATCCATGCAGCTCTCAAAACATGTGGATCAAAGTAACATCGAGTTTGATAGTAGCTTATTTCGTGATGAATAGTCTCCACATAGCGAGGATAAAAAGATGCTAGGCAAAATAGAAAGGAACTTAGGAAAAGAATAAAAATGATGGAGCTGATTACGTCGCTTTTCCAATTAATGCCAAAAGAGGAGATAGCAGCCATGACTACTCAAATGACTTACATGTTACCCCCGAAAACAGCGAGGACCATGACGATTTGCGTAATCAAAGGTTTGACCATGAGAATTTTGTTTTTGAAACACCTTTGCCTGTTTTTTAAGCCAACGTCCTGTACGCATGGGAGTCAACCGCTGATGAAAACTCCCATTTGTTCATATTCCTTGTGCTGCAGTATATATTTTCATATGTGATATTAAGGAATGGTTGATGAATCAAGACATCGATAAGAATCGACCTTTAATTAGTAAAAGCATCGAGATTTCATTACTAAAAGCCTCCAACAAAACTAAGTAAAAAGCTGCCACTAATTTTTACTACCAAAAAATGAAAATTCTAAGTTCCTCAATCTATCTAAAAACAGATGACTCTCCTCACAGACGTGCTCACTCAAACTCTTCATATGACATATGTAAAGATACTTTAGTGGTCCGAGAAACCACCTATCATTTTCTCTTATGTTTTCAATTTAATTTATGTGAGTTCCATCAAGAATAACCCGAATCTTATTACACTCCCCAATTATGCAGCATTTTAGTTGCTTCATGTCTCAATCTCAAAATTAGGTAGCTTAGTGATGTTCGTAAGGCAGTCTAAGAAAAATGCAGTAATATGCTAAAGCAACTTCTTGATATTAGTAGAGACATCCATACCAATTACATATTTCAAGGATCTATCCCAATGTTCTAACCCAAATTCAACATCATTCAAGAGATGAATCATGATGCATTCATCGCCATCACCAACAATGAATTTGAAATGTGACAACGATCTAGGCGCCATTGATGTAACGAACCGTATGAGTTTCCTTAGAAGTTCTACTTGCGGGAAGTACAAATTAAGAGCATCCAACCTCCCGAAGCCATAAACATCATAAACAACAACTTCCCCAATACTCCTTCATCTCTCATTCTCCAAACTTACTAAGCTCTTCTAATCGAGCGAGCACAGAAATACTGCCCTAAGGAATCAATGCTTACACTTTCACATGTTTTGGGGCATGATTTATGCGTTGGCAAAAAGATACCTCTAAGAAAGTGTGCTTCATTAGCTTCGCAACCTCCTTTAGCAGATTCATGATCATAGTCCCATCAAAATCAAGAGCCTCAAGCTGCTGAAGTTCTCCAATTTGTGGGGACAATTCCGTCGATAGATCACAATGAGTTAAGAATACTCTTTTTAGGCAGGTTAACCCGAACCGAGACTCTGGCAAGGAGGAGTTGATCCAAGTTCGGGACAAATTCAGGATTTCGAGGGCTGGCATGTAATCAAAGAAAGACGGACTAATGGTTCTGAGCTTGTAATTCCTATTAAAAAACAATACCAAGAGATCAGGACACCGAGGATTCTCTGGCAACTCGGTCAACTGGTTTTCCATCAAGTGAATCTTTGTGGAACTCTGCCATTGCGCGACCTTCGGAGGCTACATGAGTCCTAAACCCCCGCACATGGAGACTGGTCTTCAATATTCATCAAAGCAAGTACCTGACGAGTTAAAAGATTCATTGATTCTTATTCTCCGTGATGACCAACGAAGCCAAACAACAGATAAATTTCCAACCCAAAATCCCCAAAATCAAGAAAGGGCAAGAGATGTTGGAATTGAATGCTCAAACCAACTTGAAGCAGAATCTAAATTGAAGGTATGTGTCCGAAAAGTTGCTGCCTCAGCATCTCCAACATTGCTGCTTCTGATTTTCCCCATGATGAGGAAGAAGGAGCAAACGGCGTGGAGCTCTCGTCAATGGCCGCTCCGGCGAGATGCCTTGAATCCTTGCAAGAAGCGGAGTCTCAAGAGCCGAACCAACTGCCAATCACCACCTCGACGTGCCATGGAAGGGTTCCGGCAAGATGCCGGGCAAACTAATCGTCGGGGTGGTCTCCCTCGCAAGCGCAGATTGAGAGAGAATTTGAGAGTGCGATCAAGAAGAAGAAATTGATTTGGAGATGAAATGGAAAAGCATAAATAATAATTTTTCAAACTTTAGCGCAAGAACACAAAATTATTGCAATTTCAATCCCGTGGTTTAGACTAAATTGCGTGAGCAGCCGCTTAGTTTCCGAATTTGGTTTTTGGATGAAATTGGTCGAAGATTTGGGTCAAGATTGGTCCAAATCAATTAGAATTCAAGATTGATTTAAGATTAGTTCATTGTTTTTCAAACATAATCAAAAGCGTATATAAGATCTAGCATAAAGTTTGAAAAGAGAAGAGATGGACCGAGTCAATTTAGAGATGAAGCGATCGAGGATGGGGCTGGCTTTACCTAGTCTTTCAAGGGATTTAATTTAATTTTTTATTTTTTGGTAAGAGAAGGGATTTAATTTTGTATTCATAAGACAAAGAAAATGTGACATCCCGATTTTCCAATTCTGGTTTCAATTAAATAAGTCGGGCATTTCATCTTCGCGTCTATAGCTTTCTTCTCTGAGCTGATCACTCACGAGATAACTAGTCTATCAGGTGAAGCCGTTAAGGAATCTAAACGCAATAGACTTGAGAATTCGACCAGGAAACGACTGCTCGACCGTACTAATCTGCAAGGGTCATTACGGCACAGACCGATTAGAGACCGGAGATAGGTCGATTCAACAGAACCATGTAATTCAGTATGGGTGATTCCATCTAATTGCACAATTCTTGTTGATCGGCACTAGACCGATTTCTCTATCGTTTTGGTACCCTGTGTCCGTATTTGAAACCTCGAGATTTCTACGACAATCAAGAGTCGCCAATGTGTCGAAGATGCACTTTGTGGCTTGAGAATAATCAACCACAGGTCAATTGCACAGAAAATTCCTAAAAGCTACCCGGTAGATTAGGACGCGCTAAAGTCGCGCCAGATTGAATTTAACCGTGAAATTGAACCCGATTACAGAAATTGGAAGTTCCGTCAAGTTGCAATTCATTTTAGGAATGTCGACTCATCTCCAGAAGATTTTTCTACAAACCGAGATTTTTGGCGGAAAAGCAAAGTAAAGCCGTTTATGTTCGGGATTGTCGAGGGCCGTTTTTAATCGAATCTTCGGGATGCAAGTTGGATCATTTGATGGGAAATGTCATGAGAAGGTCGAGGACACATGGGTTAATTTAATTGAGCTTCAATTGAATGGAATTGATTGAGAATTGATGGAATTAAGTGTACAAGATTTTATGCCATGGCGGAAAATGAAATTGAACCCATTGGATTAAGGTTGTGGGAGATAGTGGGGTGTGACATCATCCATGAGGTCATGGTGGGGCCAAAGAGAGAGAAAGAGAAAGAGAAAAAGAGAGAGAGAGAGAGAGAGAGAGAGAGAGAACCGGTCTTCTTCTTCTCCCCTTCTCTCTTCCGTCGCTTCTCTCCTTCTCTCCCCTGCCGTGCGAGACTGAGCAGACCGGAAGAACCGCCGGGCAAAGCAGCTCCGCCCGTCGCCGTTCGTCCCGGCCCGGAGGCCGTCGCTCGTCCAGCCCGCACGCCTCCGTTTCCTTCTCCCTCTCCCGTCGCTGCCTCTCTCCATCTCATGTTCTTGCTGCTCGTGTCCCAGCAGATCTGGGAAGACGCTGGAGCAGCCAGCAGTCCAGTCGAACCGCCGTTGTGCACCGCTTGCCCGCCGTCCGCCGCTCGCGACACCCCGCCGTCCTCGCGCAGCAAGCCTGCTCGTCCCTGCTGTTCTGCGAGTCCAGCAGCCATTCCAGATCTGGGGAAGCTCAGCCGGAGCCGTCCAGCTCATCTCCGGCCACCGTGAAGCCCCGCCTAGGTCCGGTTTGGTCTCCTCCGTCCATTTAGGCCCTTGTGCGCCTCAATCGGTGCCGGATCCGCCCTCAACCAGCAATGGACAGAAGCTGGAAAATGGGTATGGCAGCGGCTATTTGGCCCGTTTTGGCCGGCTTCCTGACCCCGGAAGCTAGGCCCGCCTTGGAGACTATCGACCTCGCGTCGTCCTTGTCGTTTGAGCCGTTCGGATCGTTAATCGGGTGAGCTTATCCTCTAATTCTTGCTTAGTGAGTTAATGACGCTTAAGGGGTGTTTAGATTAGTCTAATTAGGTTTAGGTGGTTAGATTAGATTATTTTAATGTAAATTAGATTAGTTGTATGATTAGTTTAAGGGATGTTTAATTAGGGCTAATTGTATGTTTAAATTAGTGTAATCTAATTTAAGCCCTAATTGATTATTTTTAATTAAATAATTATTTCGAATTTTTAAATATTATTTTATTATTTTATATTATTATAATATAATATTTAATTATTTTAATTTTCGGAATTAAATTTAATTATTTAATAATTTCGAAAATTATGCTTGGGATGGCCGGTCGTTAGAATTTCGCGTTTACCGATCGCAAAGAAGTGCAGTCGGTTTGTGTTAATTGTATGTTTAAATTGAGAAATTGAGTGATTGATGATTATGGTTAATAATTCCAAAAATGTGGAATTGAGTGAAATTGGAGAAGTTTTGGTATTTAACTTGAAAATACCCGGTGTTAGCTTTTAGCACCGTAATTGGTTTGTATGACCAGTTTGAATCGATTGAATTGATTGATTGATTGAATTGAGGTATGAGTTGGTTTATTATTGAATTATCAACTTTGGCGAGCAATTGGTTTATATATGTATCACATTGTGTGAGCATCATTGTCAGCTTGTGTGAGCACTGTATGTCAGCTTGTGAGAGCAATGATCATTTATCAGCTTGTGAGAACAATGATCGTTTATCAGCTTGTGAGAGCAACGATCCATATATCAGCTTGTGCGAGCTACCATCTATATCAGCTTGTGAGAGCATTGCATCCAATTCAGCTTGTGCGAGCCATAATTGTATTGATGGATGAATAGATGGTATGGTTTAATAGATGATATGAATTGATAGATATGTGGATCGTATGATATCAATTGGATTGACTGAATTGATAGACCGATGGGTATGTCGGTAGATTCAGCTTGTGCGAGCATTGTTTGAATATGAATTGTACTGACGTGCAGGAAGGAATTGAGGCAAGGTAAGTCCTCTATCCTATTTGTGTGGCTAGAGCGCCCTGAGGCGTATTTTCTTCCTAATTGAGTTTTAGATGGTAGGACTCGCTGAGACGTAGTCTCATCCCGGTTGTGGGATAATATTTCAGGTCCTTAGATGACGGTCGTGGAGGACCGGAAGTCCTGGAGTTCGGAAGGTGGAGGCTGAAGAATCGGTGAACGTGTCTAACAAGTTGGTCATAGGACAGTTCCCTAGTTGTTGAGCCTGTCTATTTTGTAGACAATCTAGTGTTGTATATAAACCTATGTGTTTATAGAAAGCTTGTTTGGTTGTGATTGATTGCCTGCTTTTCTATCCCAAGTTAAATGTTGTCAGGGGATTTGTTTTGCTTCCGCATGTGTAATAAAAATTGAATGGGTCGGCGACGTGTCCTGGGAAGTCGCATTTGTATCGACCAGAGTGGGATGTTCGCGCGCTCGGAGGATTGGGGCGTGACAGAAAAACCTAAAAAAGCAAGGGGCAGCGTGCCCCCAATGCACTTACAATTTGCTCGGGATCGCTTAACTCAGATACGGTATTAAAGAAATATAATACGACGTGTATTATCTAATAATTACAAAAAAGATGCAAGAAATATACTTCAAATAGAGTCAACTAAATAAGAAAAGAAGAGCCACTGCAGGTGTGATATCACCTTTTCTATAAAAAATTATCCAAACAATTGTAAATATATTACATTTTTTTAATTCAGTCACAAATCTTTTGATTTTATTAATTGAGTCTCAAATATTTTTTTCAGCCAAATTTGGCCGAAAATCGTTAACATAAACACGGACCTTTCTGGTGGAAACAAAATGAGTCCAAAAGAGGAATGTACTGGAAGAAATGGGAAATCTTGAAATGCAGAAAAGACGAAGGGGGTCTTGGTTTTAAAGACCTAATGAATTTCAACAAGGCAATGTTAGCCAAACAAGCCCGGAGACTTTCACAATCACCTTTAGCTCTATAGAGCCAAATCCTAAAAGGAATATACTATCCAAATGGGGACCTATGGAAGGCAAAAACAAGACAATGACCATCTTGGGGTTGGCACAACATCCTTATAGGCCGAGATACTATAGAACCGGAGGTGAAGTGGATAGTGGGAGATGGGCAAAGCATTAACATATGGAGAGACATGGCTTCCAAGGGGAGTGATACGAGGACCGGTGAATAAGGATGATCCTGAGGTGGTAGCTGAACTAATGAACAATGAAAGGAGATTATGGGAGGAGCCTAAAATTGAAGCTCTCTTTGATGAACAAGTAGCTCAGGAAATTCTTTCAGCTCCAATCGGCGCACAATCACAGCAAGAAAGGATCATCTAGATGGGAAATAAATCAGGATCTTACATAGTAAAATGTGGCGATAACAGGGTATATTCAGTGACCAATCATCCTGACCCAAACAGAGCAACAACCTCCTATCAGCCGCCTAGATCCCTATGGATTAGGTTATGGCATACTCCAATTCCCCCTAAAGTAAAGTTCTTTCTATGGAGCATATGCCAAAATGCAATCCCAACCAAGGAAAATCTCTATAAAAGGAGAATATTACCTAATCCCTTGTGTCCTCTCTGTCTTTGGGATCTAGAAACAGCAGAACACTTGTTCTTCTTATGCAAAAAGACAAGGCAAATATGGCTTGACCCGCGCCTTAACCTATACAACAAAACGACATCAATAACCTGCACCGACAAGTGGTTTGCAGAGTTCTTCGACGCAAAAACAAAGTTACCTTCAGTAGATATGGTGGCAAGCACGATCTGGTTGATATGGAAGCTCTGAAACGACTACATCTTCAGATCTCGACCTCCCAAAACCGAGTCAATAGTAGATCTTGCCCACGCTTAGGTCCGAGCCTTCTCCAAATGGATCTCGAGCAAAGAACAGAAGAAACTAGTAGGTCAGACCCACCCGAAATCTGGAAAGCACCGGACAGCAACGGCTTTAAGCTAAACGTGGACTGCTCTTGGACAAAGGGAGAAGAGAAGAGCTCGATCGCTGGGATTGTTCGTGACTCGAGCGGCTTGTTGATCGACGGATTTGTCGTTGACATCCGTGCCACATCTCCTTTGCACGCCAAAGCCCTAGCGCTTCTACATGGATTGCGCTTTCTGAACCAACGAATAGAAAGTAAAGTGAGAGCTGTTCAGTTCGAGGACAAAGACTGGGAAGTACAGTACGACAACTTGGCACTTGTGGAGGCAATTTTGGGCCAGGCTGTAGATGCATGGGCCGTGAGCAATTTACTGCCTGAAATCAGAGAAATTTTACAACAGCTATCCTACGTCAAACTCTCCTACTGCCCAAGAGAAGCAAACCACGCCGCCGATTGGACCGCCAAATCGCATCACCTCAAATCCCTACCCACAAACTAGTTATATGCACCACCACAGCCCTTTTTGAATATTTTATGTTCTAAAGCCAACCTATCGTCTACTTGTAATCCTTGCTTTAAATGAAAGAATATCTTATTTTCGACCAAAAAAAAAAAAACACGGACCATTCTACATGGTACAACAGGTGCCGATGTGGAAAAATTTAATAATATTTAAGTATTTTCTAATCATTTTACTTTTATTGAAATTCGTGTCTTCTCACCGCATGCTTTCACCTGATTAGCTAAATTCGGTGTTGCTTAACAATGAGATATTTGAGGAAATTTACCATTCATTTTTTGCTTGCCTGTCGCAAAGTGAAATGATTCTTATCAATGCCTTTATTATTAGATGGAGTTCGATGATGGATTGCAAAGGCATCAATTGGTCAAGCGTTTCAACGTAGATCTCACAATTTAAGATGATGATGTTTAACCTTGCCATCCACATGACCTCCTTCCAACTTAGATAAATTTGGGGGCTAATCAATTTGTACTCGATTGAGAGTGGTTCCTAAAGTACCTGATGGTTATGGAGAAAAATCAATGTAGAAAGGCTCGATTCAGAACCAACTCCTAAAGCATACAACACCTACTCGAAAAATAAAAAGTATGAGGTCTCGTTAACATGGAAAGAAAAGTTTGGGGGCTACATGGAAAAATTTCCTCAACATAAGGAGTTTATATTTCTAATTTAGACCCAAGTGTTGCACGATCATACCAAAGGTATCATCGTGGTGCACATATAGTGTTTGGAGTTTCATAATTGGCCTAACATTATATCGATGTATATTATTGACGAAGTGGTTCCAAAGAAGCTTTCAATAGTCCATGATAAGAAGGTGCTCCTCTCACTCCCAATTGAAGTGATCTGCAGACCCCGCTTATTAGAGCTTCCACAAGACCAGCACAGTCAGGCTCAAATAGCAAAAAAATCACAGATCTCTATCTTCGCTTGAAGCAACAAGTTGGAACGTTTTCAAGGACGCCATAATAGCAAATGCTAGTTATGGCGCCCTCCCCGGCGGAATCTAGGTCTGCGACGGAATGAAAGTGGCTTCTTTCCTTGTTCATGATGCATGAGAGTTCCATTTCGTATAATTTGCCTCAAAACACAAAGTGATTGTGGGATATCCATTGGTTGAATGTGTGCTTTGGCTTTGGCGTTGTGCAGTTTCTTTCCCAATCAAAAGCTGTAACTTCTTCAAACACAATAAAAATTATGATTTGAAAATGACAAGAGACCCCCTCACCTTTTTGACAACATTGTTTTGCGACACCAAATTGGACCGAAGGATTAAAAGGGTCATTTCCCTACACAATAAAAACTATCATTTTTTTTTTTTTGGTGACAGGAGGAACCGGCTTGCGCCGACAGCGCGCCATAAACCCCCTGGGCGACACGTGCTAGCCACCACACACGTGCCACCAGGTAAGTTGCCTAAATGTCTCTGTCAGCCTCCCTTGCTTCGCAGGGGAGTCGAACGCTCGACCTCTCTTTCAAGAGAGGGAGTTCCGCGCCAGCAGAGGGCCACCCCAATGGGTGGTCAATAAAAACTATCATTTTCTCCAAAAGTTTTCAATAATCAATAAATTGAAAGGTAACTTAATATTGTTTCTCTCCGTCTCTTGGATGTAAAAGCTGACATGTTGGGAGCCTGCTACTTTTACTTAATGTCAATTTAATTAGCCGAGCTTTACATTGGGGCAAAGTCATTATGGTCCCAAGTGACTCTAATTGGGATGATGATCTATCTAGACTACTTATTCATTTGTCTATTATAGTGGGACCCCTTTGCCAAGTAAAAATAAGAAAATGCTCAATAAAATGTAAATGGCCGTACATATATACGTGCGTGTGAATACATTTTTATAATATTCTACCTATTGACATATTAGACTAAGGCTAACCCTGACCCTTATATCAGAAAATTATCTAAAAAATCATAAATTTCTTACACTTTTATCAATTTAATCATAAATCTTTTAATTTTACCAATTAAATCCTAAATATTTTCACATTTTACCAATTAAATTCATTCGATCAATTTTGGCCGAAATTGCTAACGTGACACTTTTTAGCAATATTTTTGAATTTTTTTATGGTTTGCTTGCCAAGCCCTTACTTGCCTAGAGCTGGCAAGGGGCACAACAACCCTACCTAGGGCTAGCGAGAGTCAACTGGCCGTCGCTCATTGCCTTATATCCCAAAAACCCTTTTTTTTTAAATCAAAGAAAAGGAAGAAAAACCATTAAAAATTTCAAAATATTATTAAAAACATTACATCAGTGTTAGCGTTCACATCAACAATTTCCAACTAAAATTGATTAGATGTAGTCAATTGACAAAAAGTGAAAAATGTTTAGAACTCAATTGACAAAATTGAAAAGTTTAAGACTAAATTAGCAAAAGTGCTAGGAGTGTGCAAAATGAACTGCCCAAATCCGCTCGAACTAGTCAATTTGGTCCAATTCCCGAGAGTGTCAATCCGATTCCTAATTCTAAAAGTGGAAATGGTGTCCGAGCAATCAAATTCTCGATTCCAAGGGGGAATCGAATGGAGTCAACTACATAATTTTTTTCTAATTATTTCTTTAAAAAAATAGTAAAATATGAACTAAACACTATCTTCGTCTAGTTTTAAATAGTAGGAAAAAAGTAATGAAAAGAAAGTGATCAATTCCATTAGACCAAACTAGTAGTGTAGTCTAGTTCTTGGGCCCATGAACAACCAGCCATTTAGGAACCGGGAATCGATCACCCCTTAAAATTGCAATAGATTTATGAATTTTTGGATATCTTTCCCTTGTTATGTCTAGTTAATGTTGATCATTGATTTAAAATAAGTCTTGACAATTCATGTATTATCTCTTCAATTTTTACATTTTTTTTATACTAAAAACCCCTCATATCATGGCATAAGCCAAACGAAAAGACCTCAATTTATAAGGAAATTTTGGAGTTGTTTATTCTTTTTGCATAATTGTAAGATTAGAATGAAAAATTACTGCTTAATCTATATAAATGTTATGGCTATTTATAAAAGGTCATGACTATGTTCTAACAAAAAAAAATATTATGAATAAACAAAAACATCGAAACCGAAGGTTCTCACATTCTCATTTCTTAATAGCATTCTTCTAGATTTAGGAATTACATAATTTTTTTTTAAGATAAAACCATGAAATTTTATTAACCAAATTGATATGCGATCCGACTGAAAATGTCATGCAACTATCTCTAGTCACTGCGGTATGGATTAATGTGGTTTTTCAATAAGATGCTCCTAGCATGCATGCCAGGAATCAGCCCATTTTGATTTTTGAAAGTCAGGTCCGAAAGCCCTTTTGATAGTCCGGCCCATGTCTCCTTCCAACCGTGTAATGTCATGGAAATCATACTATTCTCGGGCATTATTGTTTGCCACCTTTGGATCACCCTAAGCAAACATTTGAATCAAGGCATTTGAGGAAGATGGTGATAAGTTTCATACAAATTGAAGGAGGGAAAGAACGAATCCAACCACAAATAGATGGAGCTTGATTCATGACTGGGACAAGGCCTATACTACGTGATCGAAATGTGCCCTAGTTCATTGCCAGCATGCGTGCGACCTCATTTGCAATCGGACCTAACTTGATCCATGATCGGAACTTTCTTTTTTTGGCATTCCTCTCCATTAATTTTTACCACACTTTTTTTGTTCCTCGTATTTTAATTATCTTTTTTCATAGCACAACTCGGTTGGTCCATATTGCTATGTTTTGAAATACTAAAATGCACTAGTAGGGGAGTGAAATTGAATGATGGTGTGCCATAATTTTGCAACTCCATGTTGATCTAGACTAATCTCATTTAATAAAACACATTGAGTAGCCTTTAGAATGTACACAATTTTAACTAGATTTGCATGCTTAGTCTAAATTAGCAATTGTGTTTTGGTGTGGTTGTCCGCCATCATAATATCTTTGAAGCACTTTGATTGAATAATATTAGGCGAAAAGAGGAGTCCCTTTATATTCAAAAACCATGAGATGGATATGACCAATGGAGTAAGGTTCCATGGATTTCCGCCACCCTTTCAACAACGAAATGATGACATCTTTTTAGTTCTATAGTCTAGATCGAACCGCCTCAAACATTGAGAAGCACCATGTTTAAGGGACTCTTTCCACATCTTCTCAATAGACTTCCTAGAATTAGTTCTCTTTCCACATCTTATCAATAGACTTCCTGGAATTATTATTATTATTTCTTCATCTCCATACTTGAGTGCTCAGCTTTTGATGACTATATTGGTAATAATCCAAAAGCACGAAGTTGGGATCGCTAATTACTGTCGTAAAAATTTGTAAAAAATGAGGAATTAAGTCGTGTAAGGATGAAGTAAATTAAATTGTGACCAAAATTCAATGTGGCCTTTTCAAATTTATTTTATGATGATTGAGATTGATGAAGTATCAACTATGTGTTTACTTTGTGTCTATAATAACTAAAATAATATGAAATTTGCCGAGGGGTCCGTTGCCCCCTCCTTACTTTGACACCAAGTGTGCCCAAACAAAGTTACGTGGTTTAGTGCATTTGCTCAGGGAAACAATTATCTTGATTGGCAAACATAGCGTATTTAAATTTACGTTGTGCGAGCATATATTATGTGTCTGAATTTTGACAATTAAATCTATTTATACCATTTAATTGTGAGCATATATGGATAGTATGATTTGTGTCCGGCGTAACATAACTCGGTGTAATAGCTATTGTAAAATTGTTTTTTATTAAATGCTCAAACATTATTAATTTAATAGCTAAGACAACAAAGGAATACATACAAGTACACAGAAGAACTTGTCCATTAGATTAGACATTTTGGCCACGTCATATCCAGACTTCTCGAACGGATTTTTTTTTTTTTTTTTGGTCGGTCTTCTCAAACGGATTAAACGCAATGAAAATGGTGAGGAGGGAAAACCGACGTGCGAATGATCGTTCAGGGACTCGGATGACACGTGGCGACACGCGTCGCCCATTAAATGGGCCGTCCCCACGACGTGCAGGCCAACCCGAGAATTTCTCATAAAATAGCACGTACTACCTTCTTTAGGAAACCACGTACCAAATTAGTGACATTTTCTTTTATTTATTTTTAAAAACACGTGATATTCAAACGTTTGACTTGTCAACCGCCGGATAGTCCTCCGCGCTGAAAATTAAAGCAATTAAGCTTGTTAGACAACTCTAATTAGTTTAGACTTAAAATATTTAATTAATCTAGAAATTGACTAATAATACGTAAGAAAAAGGTTGGGGGTTAATTCATTTAGTAGAAAAAATAATTGATGATAATTAAAATCTTATCTATTAATCACAGTCGTTATTCTATGTTTGAAAATAAATTATATATATGCAGTGATTGTCCAATAACTATTTTTTTTTCCTTTTTAACACTTGAAGATTATTAACACTTAAAAATGAGTTCTTTAAGTTCCCAACACTGATTTCTCCACATTGTCAAATAGGTCAAAATGCGCATTAATCAATACATTGATGTAAATAGAATAAGGCTCTACATGAGTGGTCAGTAAGGCCTCCAATTCAAGATTACTTTGAACTGGAGACGTAATACAATCGAGCATTTATCCATGTAACTCTCTCAATTTTATTTTATTTTTTGTCATTTACCCATAAAACGATATAAACATATTGTTGATTGGCTAAAAGGCAAGCAATGCGTAAATGTTAACGCGTGGGCTCTTTGCAAATGCATTTTCTTTTCTGGACTACCATTGAGTGTGTGTCATGGATTCGAGGCATTCATGTGTTTTGTTCCATGATGCGTTCATTGCAATATGACTGGATTATGTTTACACCTCAATTTTGTCAAGAACAAAGAACAGCTCACAAAAATCATTGTATTGAGGTTTCCTAGAGATGTATGCTTTTAAAAGTAGCAATGCATCTTTATGAATACCTACAATGACAAAAAAGAATATAAACTGCCATAAGTTTAAAGTGTGTTTGAATTGGCTCTTACTTATTATTAATTTTTTTTTGATCTCATAGCACCCGAACTTTGACTTTGTTTTTAGTCTTAAGCATCTAAGGCTTTCGTAATACATAAATGTCAACACATGGATTCACCGGATCTTTCTTATTGTCTCTTTCCACATCTGTCATTATGGATCATATATGAGTGCCCAGCAATGGGTCTTCTTGCTTAGTAGACAGTTCATCATTTTTCTTTCCATTCCTTTTAATTACCAAATGAAGAGCTGGTGTTGATTTTCTGTTGAAATTGTTGCAACTCTTTCGGTATACGCAGAAGCATGAGTATAGAATTAAGTTGTTTAATCATTTGGGCCCGAGTCGTTTGGACCATTTGAACCGTAGGAAAAGCCCAAAGTCCGAGCCCAGGATCTGGCCCGTATTCACCTGCGCACTATCACGCTCATCTTCATTCCTCCCCACGATGAAGCAAACCGAGATTTTAGATTCCACGTGCGGCATTGTTCCAACCGCAACCGTCCATTTCAAATGACAGTTACTGCCGGTTCCCCGAAAGACCCGCGGTTTTTTTTTGGCATCCATGGAAGATTGAAGGGAGATGAGATCGGAATGATTACGACATTCGCCTCCAGGTTTCGGATTATTCCGCGCTTCTCCTTCGACGCCGCCGCCAACGACGACGTCCATTGGGATCGGAGAAGGAGGAGGAGGACCGCTGGTGCTGCTCTGCAAACTGCAATGGCGACGAATTCTTCTCTGCTGCCCGAGATCGGACCCGATGGCCTCGCGAGGGAAGCTCCCGTCATCGCCTACACCGAGAAGGTTCTCTCTCTCTCTCTCTCGCTCGCTCGCTCAATTGAGAAATTTATTCCGACTTTTTACATGAACACGGAGCACTCCTTTTTTCTCTCTGTATGTGATAATTTCATCCACCTCAATTGTGACTAATTGGAAATAATACCATTTCTATTATGAATCAACTCTCCATATGGGCAGTAGATAAGGATTGCTTTTGACCCTTTTATATATATATATATATTCCAGGCTAGTCATGAGATCGATCGAATACTTCGTCGAATAAAGATGCGATATGCCAAGAGGTTGGAAATTAGGCACCCCATGTATCTGGAATTTTTGGAAGATGCAATTTGCCCGTGTAATGTTCGTAACTCTCCAAAAAAACAAAAAAACAAAAAATCAAGAAATACATCATCATATGAGTTGTAATATAATTGTTTTGCTTTCTTTGATCTGATTAACTAAACAAAACTTAATGAAGCAGAGAACTTTCTATAGGCCTACCAAAGTCTACTCTTTAAGTCTCGACATTCCTTCCCAAAATGGAGACTTTGAGTTTAACATCGAAAATGCCAACAAGTAATTAACATTGTAAATTATAATTCAAATATGTGTTGGTAGTTGGAAGAACAGTGTGATGGGACTGGTAGAAACCTTTTCTAATTATTTTTTCGATTCGATGATTTAAGTAACTTTACTTTTATTTAACATTGTAGAAACCTTGTGCGATGCCAGTTTCTTCATTTAGTGCAATTGGAAATGGTGTAGGGAGATGATTTTGCTGCTACATCCCCGTCGAAAGACCAGACGACAGAGGATCTTGAACTAATCAAAGCATATCGGTATGACATCATAAACATGGATGCTACTTCCAGTGAGGCTTGTTTATTGCGTTTCTCCCTAGTGATCGGTGCTTCTATCATTAGTTATTTTTTACTGCAAATATCTAATATTTATAAGAAATTATACTTTTTTATATTCAATATGCAATTCTCATCAGTGTGTTCAGACAAGGGGTCCAGGTTGTATCGAACTGTCCCACCAAAAAGTGTCGGATCTTGCGGAATGACCCCAAAATGTGATCTCAGGTCATGAAGTCCAATAGTGGATATGCCTAGGCCGTCAACAACTATTTTCCCATCGGTAGGTTCCACAAGATGGAACAAAGCACTGATGAGAGTTGTCTTTCCGCTACCCGTTTGGCCAACGATCCCAATCTTGTGCCCTCCTTTTATTTCACAGCTTATTCCATGAAGAACGAGGGGAGAATCAGGCCGATACCTTACCTATTAATGTCTCGATGATCAAAACTAAGTGAACTACAAGACAAGTCCAGAATGGAGAGGTGTGCTAATAGTGCGTGTCTACCTTGGTGGATCGCTTTTTGGGGTATCCATGATAAGCCGATTTACAGACACAGGAAAGTTAAATGTATTCATTTTATTAGGATATCATGTATGATTCTTGCTACCATGAACTCTCTGTTTTTTCCCGTCTTTAAATGAAGAAAACGCTTCATGCTAATGAATGAAGTTGTCAAAATAAATATTTCTATGTTTCAATGACTTTTCTTTTCTTAAGAAACATGCATCTATGGATTTCTAGTTTAATATTAAATGGACCTTACAGGACCACTAGAATGACTGGACAATATTCTTGATAGTCTGTTTATTACTTTTATTGCTTGAATTAACGATACGGCTTGCATATATTGTCAGGAACTGTGTTTATGCCACCAAAGTGGTCCTTAGGCTATCATCAATGGTGCTAGAGCTATGACTCTGATGACAAAGTTTGAGAGGTTGGCCCTTCCGATGCATCTCGCTTGATTCTACTGTCTTTCCTCCACAACCCGCATTTCCTTCTACCTGATTGAATAACAAGGTCCAACTTTCATTGTATGATGTGGGCATATCATTTATGAGTCAACACATGATAGTTCTTTAGTTATTGCAGATCACAAGTAAATTTAGAGAAAAGAAGATTCCTCTTGATGTCGTATGGATGCATATGGATTATATGGATGGGTTTTGCTGCTTTGCTTTTCACAGGGCATGGAATCCCATTTTGTGTTAACCCTATTATTGCCCTGTTTGGAAAAATAATATAATACCTTCCACTAAGTAGGTCCAATTTCACATCATCTACCTCACTTTCAATAGGTATCAAACCACTCGCAACTTATGTCTACAATTGATTGTTTTATCCAATTTCAAAAAGACGTTGTGCACTTATCACCTAAAACAAATCATAACTATATATCTACATGAAATTTGACCTAAAGCAAAGCATGTATCTACTTCTACATGTAAGATGTAAGACTATTGTCAAATATGAATGAAAATCTGTTTTTCATCTAGTAATGATCTAGAAGAAGATGGTGTTATTCATTTTGGAAGTGAGGTAGGTCATGTGCAATATGTCGTTAGTTAATATACTTTGGAGGCACTGTGATGATCAATGTTCTTTGGATATTCTATTTTCAACCTAAGATACAGTGATGACGCAGAAATGCCATGCATCACTATTTTGTCCATTGCTTCCATACATTTAATCCATTGAGTCCTTTAATATTGGTGGCCACTTTATGTTTGAAGCCTCCAAAGCACATTCATGTCTGGGACTTCTTGCCTCGCCAACTTGTCTAACAGTAAAAGGACTTAGGTTGAATGCTTAGTAAGCAGTAGAGACCTTTCAAAGTAAATAAAGAGTAATATTTTCAGCATGGAGACTGAAATGGAGGATTTATTCTCAGGACTACTTCTCTGATCCAAAATCTTTGGTAGATGGTCTCCACCAACATGGGTTCAAAGCCATCTGGATACTTGATCCTAGTTTTAAATGTGAAGAGGGGCCTTATGTCTATGACAGTGGTTGCAAAAGTGATGTCTGCATCTAAGCAGCAGATAGAACTCTATTTGTTGGTACTTCGTTGTCTTTCACTGTGGTTTTGGCTAATTTTTATCGTTGTCTATCTAGTTTTGCTTTTTACTTTTCGTCTTTTGCTTTTTTGTAGCATTTGAAATTGATTAACCCTTAAAACCTTTCAAACGTTGACATGATGAGTCATTTGGATTTAGCTGAGAATAAGTCCACATGTATGTAAATGCTAAGTAATTGTTTGCTTGTCAGGGGAGGTGTGGCCCGATCCTTGTGTATTCCCCAAATTTACACAGTCAAGAGTCCATCGCTGGTGGGCTCAGTTAGTTCAAGATTTCATTTCTAATGGAGTCGATGGTATATGAAACGATATGAATGAACCATCTTATCGTTAAGGTAATTAGTGCTTTTAGTTTTTGTCATTTTCTTTTGTTGAACTATGGCTTACAACTTCTCTCATTCTATGACAAAGACCATGCCCGAGAGCAACATTTATAAAAGAGATGATGAACTTGGAGGTCTCCATAATCACTCACACTATCATAATGTAATTTTCCAGCCTTTTGCTATTTGTATCTTGTGTTTCACATTTTAGAGTTATATTGAAATAGATAGTAAGTAATTTTATAATGTATCCAGCACGATTTTACTAGAAAAGTGTTTTTTTCCTTAAGGCATACAAATTCTTTGTAGATAGGCACATAATGTGACGTCACGGTCTGCCACATACAAACGCAAGTTATTTATCCTTTAACTTATAGCACAAGTAGAAGCCAAAAGTATAAAATTAAACAGACAATACAATAATGGATGGATGTCATAAAGGAACAAACATCATAGCTTTCATTTCTTTATCTTATTTATGAACCTGAGTGATTTCATCGGGGCTATAACTGGGAGGTCAACAAAAAGGTATGCTACTCCCGTCAGACTATCTACACTGTCATCCAAAATGCCCACCATTGTTGGTCATCATCAATCACCCAATCACCCACCTGCACGGTTTCACCCAAAAGCGCGTGAAAGCATTCCAGAGAACTTTACGGAACAAAAAATTAAAGTCAACCACATGATAAACATGGTGCATTTGGTGCACATCCACCTCCTTAAAGATTTGCTCTCTATGAGGATTATAGTTACCGTGACATGAGAACAAACTATGTTGCAACTGGTAAAAAATTTATATTTTCATGGATATTTGGAAGCCAATACGGTTGTACCCACTCTTTCAGCCAAGTCTTCCAAATATACGCCTGCCGTGGACTTATTATTGTTTGCTATTGTAGCAAGTATGACCGTGATGACCATGAAGATTTTTTGTGTACCTTTCTCCCATGATTTCCTTGCTTCCTCACTCTCATTTGGTTGAATTACGCACAGCAGACAAGAATTTCTTTTGGTGGTGGCCATGCCTTGGTGAACACAAATGTTACATTTTCTGGAGTGAAAGAGGGGAAAGTGATTTGGTGAAAGAGAGAATGACCCTCTTGAGAAATTTATATGGGCGAGGAATTGCTAGTTTAGGAAAGTATCTATCGTCTGCCTATTTATTATCAATTGTCATTGATTTGTTGCTTTGCATTTTACCAATGCCTCTCATTCTTTTGGGAAGGGATGTGGTTGTTGATTCATTGCTTCATAAATCCTTAACACCTCATGTTTTTGTCAACATATGTTCCAAGAATATCACTTTGAGGTCGCGAGTGAAGGGCCTCCTTTGGTAGCCATCACGCCTGGGCCTCGGTTGCTAGCCCTCGCCAACGCTTTATTCAAGCTTTTCCTTGCCTGTGATATTTTTGGAACAAAATGTGACAAAAGCGTGAGGTATAGAGGGATTTATGAAGTGATGAATCAACCATCACATCCCATCCCAAAAAATTGAGAGGCATAGAGTAAAATATGAAGCAACTAATTGACAACTGCCAATAATAAAAAGGATATGGACCTGAGCAGGTCTTTAAAAGGCTCACGGAGGAAACATGCGGGAAAACCACCCTGGGGTGAGAGATCTCGCGCTGTCCTCCTATTCTCTCTCTGTCAAGAAGACAAAGATAGATAGGGAATTAGGGAGCCTCATGGTGGTGAAGGTAAACACCACGTTAGAACTTCGATTTTGGCTACTACCAGGTAGGCAAGTATAGTAGCCTCCCATGCCTGGAGTGAATGAGATATAAAGGAATTTATGAAGTGATGAATCAACCATCACATTCCATCTCAGAAGATCGAGAGGCGTAGAGTATAATATGAAGCAACTAATTGACAACTACCAATAATAAAAAAGGATAGATGGTAGATCTATCCCAAATTAGAGATACCCTGCCCCTCTAAATTCCTCCAAAGGGTTCATTCCTCTTTCACCAAATCACTCTCTTTTCACCCTTATACACGTAACACTTTTATTCACCGAGACATGGCCACCGCCTTGAAGGATTCCCATTTGCCATGTGTAATTCATTCGAATGACAGGAAGGAAGAAAAAAAATCATCGAAAAAAGGTATGTAAAAAATCATCATGGTCATCACAATCCTACTCACAACAATGGCATTTCAAGCGGCAGTAAGTCCATTGGGAGAAGTGTATGTGGAAGACTTGGCCTAAAGAGCGGGTACAACTGTATTGGAGAAAATATTGGCTGCCTCGTGCTCTAGCGAGGCAAATAAGAAGGTGGTAGGAAGACGACACGTGTCCTCTCGTGGGACCCACACTATGGACATATTGGGGAGAAAATTAGGCGCCATTTTGAAAAAATTTCAGACCGACTGAGGATTTCTTCTTCAGTGAGTCTCTTTCTAGCACCTCTCTCTCTATCCTCCCTCTCTCTCTCCCCGACGAACAGGACGCGGCCTCCCTGTCTCTTTGTGCCCTCCCTCTTTCCAACCAGTGAACCATCGCCAACAACCAATGAACCACTGCATGGGACCGGCAAGAGGATCACGAGACCAATGAACCATTGCATGGGACTAGCAAACCACTGCGCTGCTCCTCCGGTTCGGTT